>NW_028263388.1:26602290-26724790 GCF_051168715.1 Poecilia mexicana
TGAGCATTTACAACAGGCTATGCTAGTTGCACCATAGCACAGAGTGAGGAGGGTAAGGGAAGGATGAGCAGCCACGAGATTGTGATTGACATTGCTAAAACCCGCCTCCTGCCACTCATTGGTTGTTTTTAGATAGTACTGGGAGAAGGCAGAGGAGTTTAATTTTCTCTCACAGATTATCTCTCATACCATACTGTCACAACATATTGACAGTTCTAACAAATATGTTAAAAAATATTTTTTATAAAAGTTAAATACTGCAGCCTTAATACACTTATATGGTTATTTAACTTATATGGTTTTATATATGGCATGGTGGTTAGAGCTGCTGCTGACTGTCTCATCTGTTAAGTGTGATAAAAGGTACAGGGGCAAGTTAAATATATTAATTTTTTCCCCCATCCTTTCCACTTTGCTGCTCCATGGAGCTCCACTCATGATAACTTAGTCCGTAAAAATGCTCTACCTAGTTTGCCATCTGTAGTCAAGTGACTGATGACGTTGGTGGACGGCTGGTGACAAGTTTTACCCAAAATACACTATGAGCTATCCACTTGTAAATTTGCGTGTCATAAAGTTAAATGCAAGACTGAAAATAAAGCCAGTAATGTAAGCACAACATTTAATTCAATATTTTACAGTACAGTCAGTCTTGTAAAGTTTTTAGCAACCATGAGTCAACTTGGATCCTTGAAATCTTATTCTGCCTCCCATTTAGGCCCGTGCCGGGAGCTCCTTCCCTGGTTTTAAGAGAATATTATGGTTGACTGTTTCAACAGCAGGTCTGAGATCTAGCAAAACCAGAACAGAAGTCCACCTTGGCTTCATTATCTGAAGCCAAGAGAATATCATTTATAACTTTCAGAAGTGCTGTTTCAGTGCTATGATGAGCCCAGAAGCCTCACTGAAACTTTTCAAACTGATTTTTACCGTTTGATAGAGACCAGGGTCTACCACACCAACCTAGATTCAAGCTGAATCTAGGTTCAGCTAGATTCAGCTAGCTGAATCTAGCTAGCCTCAGATTCAGCTGAGGCTAGCTGAATGCCTCAGAGCATTTTTTTAGCTCTGAGGCAAAAAAAAATGCACAGACTACCATGAGCAATAGCCTGGAACGGTGAACAGAAACATCTGTGCTGAGTGTGGTACAAATTTCCCTGTAAGATGGGTTCTGTTTTTGTAAGATTCTTTTATTAAGTAGGGAATGTTAGCACACCAACATTCTGCTTCAACAGTGTTGTCACTGACTGTTTACCATGTGTTTACAGTGTAATCTAAATCCATTCTCTGTTTGTAGTAAAATGAAGAACATTCTGGGTTTCATAAACCACCGGACCTGTATCAGAGAGGCTGTCCTCCTTCAGTACTATTTGTCTGCATTCTGGTGGGCTAAAGATGCCAAGTTTAGCCCCACACAGATCTCTTTCACCATGGCTGTACTCCATATACTGCTGGAAAATCTAAGAGGTGGGAAATGCAGAATGTTGGTTCTTCAAGCTGATGAGTTGTGTTGTATCCACACTTCTAACACTGACTTTTTTTTGTAAGAAAGAAAAAGGTCTGGTAGACTTACAGTTTATTTGTGCTTTGCCTTCCTCCCTCAGAAAAACAGATGAGTTCAGTGGATAATATGGTGGTGTTCATGAAAGCCATGACTGCTGCCTGCCACTGTGCTCCTTCTGAAGAACATGGCACTTCACTTTTGAACAATAATGAAGCCAAAGCACTGATATGCTATGTAACAAAAAGGTAAGCCTGACCAAGTCAGTCAAATTCAAAGATACTCTATTGATCCCAAAGGGAAATTAAATAATTCAGTTGATCACCAAACTTTAAAGAACTTGGGCTCTAACCACATCACCGCCATATTTATGATTTCTAGTAATAGTCACAACAGTTTCAGAACTTTAACATAAACTATTTCTGTAGAGCAGTGATGTCAGGAATGAAGTCTTTAAGGTTGAGAATGAACCAGAAGGTACACAGTGATGTAGCATCTTGCTTTTAATTTTCTTTAGTCGGAACATGAGCAGGTCAGCACTCGGAGCGACACTGATATCCATACATGAAACCCAGACAAGAATCCCGCAACACACATGGACACAACTCAAAAAAGTGAGGGGAATAACTAATTAGCGGAGACGGGTGACACACCAGGGCTAAATCAACAGGGAACACTGGAGAATAACTTAGGTCAAAATAAACCCTGACATCTGGCAGGAAGCATATAAGAAACAAACAAAAAAAAAAACACAACATACTGACATCATGACAGAACCCCCCCCACCACACAAGGGCGGATGCCAGACGCCCCAAAACATAACCCCACTCTTCAGTCCCAAAGACCTACATATTAGGGATCCCCAGAGGAAGCGAGAGAACAAACTCAAAAACAACCCACCACGGGCAGGGAAGGGTGGGGTATGAGGGGTGGGGGAAGGGGCAGGGGAGAGCTTCATGGAGCAGAAAATCAAAACCAAAGTCAACTGGGCAGCCAATAAATATTCACCCAACAGTCCAAAGGCCGGACGGCCGACCAGGCAGATCCAGCAGACCACCATGCACATATGACCGGGAGCCCGAAGCACATCTGGAGGGCGACTGGAGGGCCGCAGCATTCCTCCACACCTACCTTGTGGTAGGTGTGGAGGAACCTACCACAAGGTAGGTTGTGGTAGGTTCCTCATACAGGAGTATGAGAAGGCTCCTGTCTCATACTGACAGGAGCCTTCTACGACCCCAAACTGGGGGCCAAAGGCGACAAAGCCAACGGCCATGGAGACCCCTCGTTGCAGGCTGCCAGCGAGGTCCTAGGACCCCTATGGTTTCTGATGCCAGAGCAAGGGCTGCGACCCCCGGAGCTGGAGTAGGCAGATCCTCTGGAACAACAGACAGGACCACCGGGCCAGGATCACACAGAATTTCTGGGACAACAGACAGGCCGAACACCTCCAACAGAAAACCATAAAAGAATCCCACAAGGAGCTTTACAGCAACCCCAACACCTCGTGGCTCTGCACCCCGACCCTCGCGGGAACTGTGGGGAACAGGTGAGGGTAATAACTAATTAGCGGAGATGGGTCACAAACCAGGGCTAAATTAACGGGGAATACTGGAGGATAACATGGGTCAAAATAAACCTTGACATCTGACAGGAAGTATATAAGAAACAAACAAACAAACAAACAAAAAAAAAAAACACAACATACTGTGATGCCCAGGGGTGGAAATCCCAGGGAGGTTTAGGGAGGGTCCGGACCCACCCCAATCTTGGAGAAGTGTAGAATTGTCCCCCCGAAAAAAATCATAGAAATAATCTTTGCATTTAAATAATATCAATATAAAAAGGTGAAAGAAACAAATAATATAAATCTGCTTTTCATCAAAGAAAAAAATAAAAATACATCTTTACGTCCAGTATTTAAATAAATACTTAAAACAAAAGACAACACATTTTATTTACTTTCACTGCTCAATAGGAAGAAACACATTAACAATAAAAATCAGACTGCAGTTCGTTATTTCATTACTTTGGCTGAATCATGAAGAACTGCCTTGTTATGCCTTGGAAATCAAAATTAGCAAAACTGACTGCACTGGTTTGATAGACTTTTATTGAAGGTAGCAAATATCTCAATTATATTTAGCTTTTTAACTCTTACATTAATGAAGAGTTTGAAACAGGAGGGGCTCAGTGCTACAATTAGCTGACAACTCAGTGTGTGGGAGCCGAGAGCAGAGAGACAGAGCAGATAGAAAAACAGCAAAGAGGTGTCTTTATTTCTTACCATCTTCAGCATAGAGCCTCTAAAACCACACACACAAAATCTGGATATTTTTCTATAAAAACCCTGGTGCTTTGAGCGCTCAATTAAGATATATTTCCCAGATATGCATTATTTCTACCTAATTATATATTAAGTCAGGGGTGCCCAAACTTTTTGAGAGCAAGATCTACTTTTTCTCTCACCAGCCACCTGAGATCTACCTCATGACACATAAATTGCAAATTAAACTCTATTGACTTATTTTATATGCAAATATACATCAGTTATAGCCAAATTCTTGGGGGTACTATGACAAAAAAAATTATACACACACACATATATATATATATATATATATATATATATATATATATATATATATATATATATATATATTCCTTCTTTGTGTGCTTTGGAGTTTCTGTGCTGATTAATTTTTTTGCAAAGCAATAAAAGCTGGTAGCTGTTGAATGGCTACAAAATAAAGCTGTATTTCCTCTCTCAGCCCTCTGGCTGCAATGTTGACACCTTGAGATGCCATGAGACCTAAATCCTGAACATCATGGCATGGAGTCATCCCAGTTTTCCATGTCTGGCATATAACCATTCATTTTAGCTTTTAAACAGGTTCTATTGATCCTGTGTCCAGACAGGGATAATCAGTAGCCCAGCATCATGACCTGTTTGTTCTGAAGATCCTGCAGCTTCCACTTCTCTTCCTAACATGGCGCCTCCTCACCCTGACTCTCATACTGACAGGAGGAACCACAGAGCTCTGTTAGGTTAAAGCTCATCTTCTGAAGTTGGGATATTTTTCCTCCAACAGGTTCCAGAGGAATCACCTCAAACCAGATGTTGGACTGGATTTTATTTCAATGTTATTTGTGAATGTTAGAGCCTCATTTTCAACAGTGGAGCTATAAATGTTGAAAAAGGTTATTATTTTGGAGAAAGTCTCATCAACATCAATATTTCCACTAAATAAGAGGCAAAAAAATAAATAAATTTGTTTGATAAAGGAAAAGTCTCTCTACGGAAGAGGATTGGGGCCACTGAAAAAAAATAAAACAGTTCTGACTTTAATCTCAGAATTCTGAGAAAAAAGTCAGATTTTTTTTTTCTTTTTTCCAGTGGCCCTAAACCTCTTCCGTACCTCTCAGACTCTGACCCCGACAGCACCAAACTATTTTTTTATATTGGACAATTTAATTTCACATAATTATCGTGATAGAAGCCTTTTGTTTGTTAAATACTTAATGAAACATATTTACCGTGTTTGATGTTTGTTGTAAATGATGTATACTCACAAAGAACGAGGTAATTAGTCCAAGTTTGTCGTTTATTGAACGTTCAGAAACTACAGCGGCTGTAAAGAGCCACAGCAAAGGTAAAGAAAGGTAAAATAACTGAACAGGTGATCAACTCTAAACCTCTCGCACATTTTTACTCTCCGTCTCTCTCTGTCGTTTAAGCACACCCGTTGCCATGGCAACCTCCTACGCTCCACAAGCCGACCAGAGATTATGTTAAAAATATAACATTCAGTCCAATATTAGGTTTTCAGGCTTGATATTTATTTTGCGATCATTATTAAGCCTCCCTGAACACAGCGGTGGTTAATTAGTTAATGTTAAACTCCTGTTCTGCTCGTTATTTTGGTAATGGAACCGAAACGCACAGAATTGCGCAATACCTTGTTGAAACAATAATTACTGAGATTTTTAATTTTAGTTTCGTTGATTTTTTAAATAATTATTCTTTTTTAATGAAGCTACAAACATTTACCATACCATACCAACTTTATTTATAAAGCACTTTAAAACAACCACAGCTGATACAAAGTGCTGTACATCAAAACACAACATAACAATAAAAAAACATAAAACAAAAACATACAATTTAAAACTAGATCCCACTAGAGTTGAAAGCCAAATAAAATGAATGGGTTTTAAGATGAGCTTTAAAAGTGGACAGTGAAGGGGCCTCTCTGACCTGCAAAGGCAAGTTGTTCCATAATTTGGGGCCCATGACAGAGAAAGCCCTGTCCCCTCTGAGCTTCCTTCTTGATCTCGGTACCTCCAAGAGCAGCTGATCTGCAGATCTGAGAGACCGATAAGGTATGTATGGGTGAAGAAGCTCAAAGAGGTAAGCCGGGGCAAGATTATGTAGTGATTTAAAAACAAACATAACAATTTTAAAATGAATCCTAAAATATACAGGCAGCCAGTGAAGTGAGGCCAGGACTGGGGTCACGTGTTCCCTCTTTCAAGTTCCTGTCAAAAGTCGTGCAGCAGCATCTGAACCAGCTGCAGACGTGAGAGCAGCGACTGACTGACTCCCAGATAAAGAGAGTTACAGTAATCCAATTGAGTCAAAATAAAAGCATGGATCACTGTTTCAAAATGTTGCCTGGAATGAAAAGATTTCACTGACGCCAATCGCCTTAATTGATAAAAGCTGGACTTAACCACAGCTCTGATTTGGCTGTCCAATTTAAAATCACTGTCCACCTTAAAACCAAGATCTGTAATAACAGGTTTAAAATATTCCTCCAAAGGTCCCAGGTCAACAGAGGAGGACTCACAGGAGCCACTGGGTCCAAACACCATCACCTCTATTTTGTTTTCATTAAAATTTAAAAAGTTCAAGGCCAACCAAGCTTTAATATCACCTAGACATGCCAGGAGATGTTTGATAGAATGTACATCCTTTTGCTTCAGTGGCAAATAAATCTGACAATCATCAGCGTATCAATGAAATGAAATCCCATGTTTCCTGAGGACAGAACCCAAAGGCAGTAAATAAAGAGAGAAAAGCAGTGGGCCCAGAACTGAGCCCTGTGGGACACCATAAGGCATTGAAGCAGCAGATGATTCAGTCACTAATTTTGACTGAAATTGTTCTCTCCTCCAGGTAAGACCTGAACCATTTAAGAACAGTGCCACCAATACCTACAATATGCTGTAATCGAGATATTAAAATGTCGTGGTCGACTGTTTCATAGGCAGCAGTTAGGTCAAGTAAAATCAGAGCAACATGATTACCAGACATGCTGCCGCTGCAGACCCCCTGATTTACATATATAGGGGCCACACCCCCCTGCCACCCTTCCCGCTTTACATATATAGGGACTGGTCCCTTATTTTAATTTCTGAAAGGTGGCAACCCTAAATGTGACCCCATGAGTGGTGCTCTCCAGTGTAACGGCATACACCCTCAATCTAAGTCTTATAACAATTTTAGTAGTACAGAATACACCAAGCCCTGTAGGTGCCCCGTTTTAGTTGTTTTGTGTCTAATTTATATCTTTTTTACTTTCCATAACCTCTGTTTGTTTGCTTTTTTTAGTTATCTGCTTCTTATCCATGTACCTATGGAAATAATAATAATAATAATAATAATACCTATGTCCTCTTCTGACAGGCTTATCAAAAATATTCACTAAGATCCTAAACATTTGTAGCTTCATTAAAAAAGAATAATTATAAAAAAAATCAACAAAACATGTTAAAATGAAAAGTCTCAGTAATTATCGTTTCAACAAGTTCTTGCGCTTCGGTTCCATTAAAATATAATAAATATATATTATATAAGCTACGTTTGTAGCTTCATTATATATATATAATTATATAATTATATGCTAGTAATAGCATAAGAAATTTGATGTGGCAAGCCCTCCCATTTCCTTACTTTTCTGTAGGATACTCTTTTGTGTTCTAGGGGGTTTCTTGTTCTATATGAACTGAAAAACTGAAGCACTGAGTGTTCTAAAAAAGTTTTGGGATAAATACTGGTAAACACTGAAAAAGGTACAAGAATTTCGGCAAAACATTCATCTTGATACAGCTAACCCTGCCTGCTAAAGAAAGTGGCAGCATGGATCAGCACTGTAAGTCCCAAGTCAGCTGATCAAGGAAGGGAGTAGAATTGATTTTAAAAAGTTGTGACTAATTCTGAGTTACATGGATTCCCGGGTACTTAAATCATTGCAGAGAGATCTTAAATGGTAAACTAGTGAGTGGGTAAGCTGTAGCTGCATCATTAATTGGAAATAATTAACTTTTATTAAAGTTCAGTTTATATCCAGATATTTGTCCAAACTTTTCAAGCAGGCTTCTGGGTCTGAGAGAAAGGGTAAAAGGTCATCGGCATATAAGGAGATTTTATGGTCTAGATTCTAGACCACTTCTTGTGATGCCATGCATGGGACTGGATCTAAGGGCTGCAGCTAAAGGTTCTATAGCAATAGCAAACAAATGAGGGGAGAGTGGACAACCCTGGCAGGTTCCACAGCCTAGGTCACAGGTGTCAAACTCCAGTCCTGGAGGGCCACTGCCCTGCAACTTTTAGATGTGCCTCTGCTGCACCACACCTGAATAGAATAATTAGATCATTAGCAGGGCTCTGGAGAACTGACCTACACAAAAAGGAGGTAATTAAGCCATTTCATTCCAGTGTTTTGTACCTGTGGCCCATCTAAAAACTGCAGGACAGTGGCCCTTGACTGGAGTTTGACTCCCCTGGCCTAGGTGAAAATATGCTGAGTGGTTATTATTTGTGCTGTTATATGGAGAAGCATATAACAGTCAGTCTACAGTTAACTCACACATTGTGAATGAATAATGTTAGAGTTGTTACCTGTAAGTAGCCAAGTGCTCTATCAGATCATCATACGCTGTCAGAATAGCATACATGCAGTGAGTATGCATGCCTACGTATGCGCATTAAGAAGTCTGACCTTCAGAGGAGTTGTCAGTTCTGCATATGTGATAAGTTATGACAAAATAAGTCAATAAATTGTTTTCAAAGATAGCTATATATACAAGCATTGTTTTGGTTTTGAAGTGTATTTATAGCAGAGTCCAGCTAAAACTGCAGTCAACTACAACACAAGCCCACGAAAAACCTGCCCCGTTTTCTTGATGATGGTCTGACTAGTTAACTGCTGAGTCAGGATGTCATACAGCTGTTAATAAAGTGTATGATGATCTATGTCATGATTATATGTTGCTGATTAAATTAAATCATATGGTAATGACAGCATATACTTGTCCGACAGATATAGCCATCAGTTTGTGTTAAGCGTATGACGATCTGACAGAACACCGTCTCTCTGGCTGTGCTGGCAATTTTTGCAGGCCTGAATCGTTGCCAACAAAAAAGTTCAGTTCATCTCCAAGAAGACAAACAAAATATGCGTCCAGTTTTTGGCTTTTCCTTGTGCTATTTTTTTCCATGCTTTTCACTTTGCTGCTCCCTGGAACTCCACTCATGATAACTTAGTCTGTAAAAATGCTCCATCTAGTTTGCCATCTGTTACCAAGTGACTGATGATGAGTTGGTGGATGGCTAGTGACAGGTTTTACCCAGAATACCCTTGGAGACAATATGGGCAATCCTCTTGTAATTTTGTGTGTCATAAAGTTAAATGTAAGACTAAAATTAAAGCCAGTAATGTAGCACAACATTTAATTCAATATTTTACACCCACTATGTCACTAAAATCAGTCGGTCTTGTAAAGTTTTTAGCAACTATGAGTCAACAATGACTGATCAAACGTCATAAAGGTTTGAATCCTTGAAGTTACATTCTACCTCCCAGCTGGGCCCCCCTCAGCCCTGGCCGGGGCCCACCTTACTCCCAGGAGCAGAAACCCTTCCTAGGAACATAAGACCTTTTGGGGATAACATAGCCTACATTTGCTTTGCATTGTTATTCAATGTGCCACTTTGTAATTTTAAGCCCCTGCTCCTCCAAAGGTCTCTGCACGGCCTTAATCCGAGTGATGAATGTACAGTACATTGTCTTGAGCGATGGATCTGCTCCTCATTAGTTTTTGTAGTCACTGTCTTGTTAAAACACCCATTTCAAAGGCATTTCCTCTTTAACATCTGATCTCTTCAAGTCATCTTCCATTTAATTCAGTTTAGTGCTTCAAAAATGTATTTGCATCCTTATAGAGTCCCCTGGTTTTACTCTTTTTTTCTATCAGATCATCAAACAAATTTTAAGGTGAGTGATGGAAAATGAAGTGATATAATGGCAAATTGGTATCGGGCGATGTTAGTTTTTAACTTGCCGGTATCAGTTCAATTAGACTGATAACAATTGATACTTTCTAACAATCTCCAAATTGTTACTGTTTGTGTTTGTTGATCCTCCATTTACTCAAACTGATCAAATCTTTCCCCTCATATGTAGAATAAATAGGGGATATAATTGCCGTTTTACAGCCAGTGCATTGTGTTATACTGTG
Organism: Poecilia mexicana; assembly: GCF_051168715.1. Taxonomy (NCBI): domain Eukaryota; kingdom Metazoa; phylum Chordata; class Actinopteri; order Cyprinodontiformes; family Poeciliidae; genus Poecilia; species Poecilia mexicana. The sequence continues at coordinate 26,612,315 of NW_028263388.1, forward strand.
TTTGTCTTTCTAAAACTGATTCTGTAAATATTTTTGTGCAGTCTCATTCTGAAATACAAACTATATGAACTTCTCTTCATGAAATCCACAGAGGAGCATCTGACGGGGATGGAGGTGAGACTGTTCTGGTGTCTGTATCTACTGTATGTCCCCTTCTATTGACATGTCAACACGCTCTGTTTCAGAGGACCATTCAGAGATTTGGCTGTCAAGATGCTCATACCTCACTGGAGGAAAGTATTTCCACCTACTTCTACTTTAAGTAAATAAATTAAAAATTTCATATAACATAACACTGCACGAAAAGTGGCGTTTTTGACCCTGTACACTGACGCCAGGCATGTGCAGAGGGCGGTGGGTGGTAGGAGGGGTGTCTTGAGCCCCTGCCCCTTTTATCCTTGATGCTCCTGGTGCCCTTTTTTTGTCTCAAAAAATGTTTTTCAATTTTTTATCTGTATGTCAGAATGCCTGCTTGTGCCCCTCAGCAATAATGTTTAGCTAAATATAATAATTTAGCAAAATAAACTAGTCTGGCTGCCCTCAGTCTAATAATGACTTTCAGTTTCTCTGCCTCCATGTTGTTTAGACGGGTCCATGGTGAGGAGGAGGGGCGGATCTGTGCCTCTAACTATCAAATTATGGGCAGGGATATTTTTATTCACAAACCAAATGCACTGGTTTGTGAATAAAAACCTAGTTCTGATGTTGATGTTAGAAAAACTGTTTCTATTTATATTTTCGTAATTGTCCTCGCAATAGCGGGAAAAAACCCGCCTCGCCCCTAAACATCTGTGTTTAGGGGCGAGGCGGGATTTTTTTTTTTTTTTTTTGCTTTGCCTTTAACTTAGGCTGCTAAATGCCCGGTTCGCTACAGGCAGTCTGAGTCGGTCCCACCGACAGATATAAAGAATGTCTGTCTTTATATCAGACATCCTGATATAAGACACAATACTGCGACTGTCACCGCGAGTCGCGACGCACCTCCAAGCCCCCGGTACCACCTGGTACCACCTGCTGACTGTTTGCTCTGCTTCTCCTTAATGTTTCTACCAGGCGGGTTAAAGCCGCTGCTGATGGGATCTGGGCTGGAGGTGAGCGGCTGTAAATAGAAGTTATTGCAGAACCTCAAGTGTTAAAGGAAGATTCGGCCCATAGCAATATGGAGTTCACAAAAACAAACATCAGCGAAAAATACTATAGCAATAACTAGAACTGCAGCATAAAGCCAAACATGCCACAATTAAATGAATCAAAATGTCCTCAAAGCATCAGCAGACTGGGATATCAAGGCAAAGAATGGGACCATTCAGGGGTGAGTAGGAGTCAGCAGAGTCAGACAAGGGAACCCCATAACACTTTACACATACTGATCACAACGCAACTTATAACAAATACACATATGGACCCCAGCAGAACTAAAATACAGAATCGTTAAAATACTACGGTGGTGGACAGGTGCAAATGCGCAGCAAACACGAGAAAAACAAAGAAAAGACGCAAACAAAAGAAGAGATGCAAAAAATATAAAAAATAAAGTGTTCCAGACTACTAGAGCTTTGTGTCTGCGTTCAGGGTCTGCATCCTTTCAAGCTTATTCTGTCATGGGCTTGAGAAACGACCCGGTCTATGGAAGAGGGGGCCTGCGAAGGCAGAGAGCATTGCAGAGAGAAGCTGTAGCCTTCAGCTAGCCGTCTAGCCTCCACCTCGGCGTTATGTTGCTTAGCAACCGTGACACAATTTATACAATGTTTGTAGGCAAGACTGTAGATGTAAATCTCACATTTCTGCTCGGTTCATCAGTCCATCACCTAATTGCAATATTGGTCCGATGTTTTCGGAGATGTCTGCTCCCGCTGCATTAACACCCACATAAATGTAACACTTGTTTATTGAGATGATCAATGCTGTTAAATTTGATTCAATTGTTTAGGCATACATAAGTTAAATGATTTTAAATTGTTTAACATTTAAATGCAAGATTTTAAGGAGCTGGCAAGTTTACTTTGTAAAACTTCAAAGAACAATATTCATAGTTAGATTGTTTTGTTACCATAGCAACAATCTGAAGCTGCGAGTCTAATCTCAGAATTTACAAATCCAATTTAGTAAACTGCGATTATAACTTATTGCTTTTTAAGCTGGCCAATTAAACTATTTCCAGTTACACGATGCATCGTGTAACCGGAAAAATAATACTAAAAATAATATAAAATCTGCGTGATGCGTGACTCCGAGGAGAGCACGAAAGCTCCTCACCGGGCTGAACCTGCATGATGAGGTTAGCGCTGCTCGTTATCCACAAACGCTCCGGCCAACCGGGACCACAGATGTAAGCTTTACAGGGAAAACAGACACAGAGCCACACGCTGGTGTTAGGATTTGGGGAAGGCTGGTTGGGGCATCTCTAGTTTCTCCACCAGGGGGCATCCTGGGACCTTCTGGAGGGCGTGGACCTGTAGCTGCACACCTGCTGCCACTTACCATTGTTTGGAGGAGTTTATCAGGACGGAGCCGCCGACACTCCTGTGCCAGAATCTTGTTTTATGGTTGTTACAAACAAAAGAAATATTGATACAGGAACAATAACGTTATACGGACAGCCTTTGGAAAGGGTTAAAGAATTTAAATACCTAGGATTATGGTTAGATAGTTCTTATACATGGAAAACACATATAGGAAACTTGGAAACTAAATGTAAGAAAGTTATAAACTTACTAAAGGCTGTGGCTGGAAATAACTGGGGTGCAGACAGACAGTCATTATTAAACATATATAGGGGTCTTATGAGATCAATAATTGACTATGGCAGTTTTATATATGGAGCAGCAGCTAAAACAACACTGCAAAAGATGGATAGACTACAGAGTAGGGCGTTACGTATATGTACAGGAGTAGTGAAAACAACACCTATTAATGCTCTCTTAATAGAGACTGGAGAGACCCCACTGGAAATGAGAAGAATAAAATTAGCTTTAGTTTATTGGATGAAAATTAAAAGTAATGAAGAAGAAAAAGTAACATCAATTATATTACAAAACTGTTGGGAATATGCAAAGTTCAAAAGTAATGGATTTGGATGGATGATAAGTAAATGGACCAAATTGTATGGATTAGAGGATAAGAAAATAGCCCAGATTAATCCAATTAGTGTTATTCCTCCATGGCTATTTCCTGAGGTAAATGTAGACATGATACTTCTTAAAATGAAAAACGAATGGAGGTTAAGTGAAATAGGGGTAAAGACTGATGTATATTTAAGAAAATCATATCACAACTACCTCAAAATATACTCAGATGGTTCTAAAAATCTTAAAGGATGTGTGGGAATAGGAATAAATATTCCAGAGTTTGAAATTCACATCTCCAAAAGACTTTCAGATCACTTATCAGTATTCACAGCAGAAATGATGGCAGTTATAATAAGCTTACAGTGGGTAGAGGAGGTTCGACCAGACAGGGTGGTGATATGTACAGATTCGAAAGCAGTGTTAGAAAGTATCCAGGGAGAAGGAAATAATAGGAAAGAGTTAGTATTAGAAATTATGCATAGCTTATTTAGATTATATAGAGGTGGCATTAATGTCTGGTTCTGCTGGGTCCCAGCTCATGAAGGGGTTAAAGGAAATGAAAAAGCTGATAAATTAGCAAAAAGGGCGTTAGAAATGACAACGACGATGATAATTCCATTCGGGAAAGGAGAAGGGAAATTATGTATTAAAAAGAAAGAAATAGAAGAATGGCAAAAAAGGTGGAATGAGGATAAGAAAGGGAGAAAATTATACAAAGTGCAAAAATCAGTAATAATTAGAAATATTGATGAGAGAAACAGAAGGGAAGAAATAATTATGACTAGATTAAGAGTAGGACACGCCTATCTAAATGACACTTTATATTTAGTAGGGAAGAAAAGTAATGATAAATGTGAAGGATGTGGAGAGAAAGAAAATGTAGAACATATATTAATGAACTGTAGAACATATGAATCTGAAAGAGAGAATCTGAAAAGAATTGTTGGAAGGACAGGAAAAGAATGGAGTCTTAAAGGAATATTAGGAAATGAAGGAAACATAATGGATATTTATAGAGTAAGAAAAGCAGTATTTACTTTTCTTCAAAACACAAGATTAATAAGTAGAATTTAATAAATGTAGAGAAAATGTTGCTACACACTCGTGTACAGTAGGTGGCGGTATGCACCTAAAAGTTACTTGCAATCCGCCATTAACGAAAAGAAGAAGAAGAAGAACACTCCTGTGCCAGAGTTTTAGCCTGTGATGATTGTCATTCCACAATGCCCTGAGTTCTTTGAACTTCCACGAACCTCGGCAGATAGACCAAGATCCTCGAGACCCTACGGATTTTAACCGTTGGTGGCCACAATCCCAGAGACCAGCTCTCAGTTCTGTCAGTGGCAGAACCCTGGTCGAGTGGATCCCTCCTGGCTCCTCATTTGAGATCACCCTCCACTCACCTCTCCGACCGCGGTAAAGCTCTAGAGAAGCTCACGCCCTCGTTCCAGCCTGCAGCTCGGTACACCTCTCCGGGCTCTGACGAGCTCATCAGCAAGTAGGTCTCTAGCAGGACTGAAATTCCCACAATCTCTGAACGCCCCTTACCCGTCTTATTTCCACCCAGAGATCCAGAACCACGAAGACGAGCACCCGCTCTGGACCATCTTGTACATATTTCTGTTTACACTGTATTTAATAAATCACCTTAATCCTAACCCGTCTCCAGAGTGTGTTCTGCGCATGTGGGTTCGACAAATTAATTGAAACATGACAGCTGGGCAGTACGTTGAGATGTAAACGCCCCATATAATTGTTCGTTCACAGAGATAAATCATCCTCACCGCTCCACAACGCCTCTGAATTCGCTACAAGTTATTCCTGCGGTTCACATTGAGCTGCACAACCAGAGCTAACGCGGCGGGTTTAAAACTCTTACCTAGAGTTCTCCAGAGGATCATAATTCCTCACAGTAAGTTGATGTAAATATCCATACAGGTCAGCCTGTGTCCAGTTTGAGTGAAAGGAGGCGCGCGCGATCCCGCTGAGGTAAAGCAGCGGCAGCGCGCGAGGCAAAGCGCAGAGGCGCCAGCTGTGATTGGTCCGCGCTGTCGGCTTTTAAATGCATAAACCAGGGGTGTCAAACTCCAGTCCTCAAGGGCCGCTGTCCTGCAACTTTTAGATGTGCCTCTGCTGCACCACACCTGAAAAGAATAATTAGGTCATTAGCAAGGCTCAGGAGAACCGATCTACACAGGGAGGAGGTAATTAAGCCATTTCATTCCACTGTTTTTTACCTGTGGCACATCTAAACACTGCAGGACAGCGGCCCTTGAGGACTGGAGTTTGACACCCCTGGCATAAACTATAAACCTATCATAAACCTATCCTTAAGGATAAATCTGCTCTGCTAGTGAAATGCTAAAAGCAAAAGAGACGCTTGCAGCCCGGCTTTAAAAAACAAACAAAAACATTTTTTTTTTCTTTCCTAGAAACGTAAACAAGCAACGCTTAGCCTGGTGGCGGGGCTAGTAAAGCATGGCGGGCTGCCATGCTTATAATACACTGGGGGAAACCCTGCCCCTCGAACACCGACAAGAACTGATCGCATATGCTGGACAGCTGCACATATAGGAGTCAAATTATCACACTGATCAGAGACACAATGGTGCTTTTTGTTTGTGCATCACAAATCAAACTTATTATGAACGGATCCTGCTAGTTATTGTTAAATTCTGCGCCGCCACCTGCTGCTGCTCCATCCCGATGCGCAGCAGGACGCTCCGCTGACTCAGCAGTGGCTCTTTCTGTGCAACATGCAGACTGCGGCAGAGATTGCCTCTATCAGATCCTCAGACTGAAGCTTCAACTTCGTTTCCAGATGTTGTCTAATAGTATTTTTATAAGAGCGTAAAGCTGCCAGGTTAGTAGCTTCAACAGCAAAGTGGCGCTGATCAGTTGGATGGAGTAAAAGCCCGACATCATGCCGCATTGTTGCACATTACTCCGGTAGTCTTTTTCTTTAAAATAAGTTTTTCGGCACTATTTGCCTTTATGGCAACAATCCAACAGAAAATTTGCAGAGAGAGAGACGTGCGAACCAGAGGATTAGTCAGATTCCGAACTACGGCGGTCTAAAGTTTATATGCAGGGCACCGCGCTGCGCCAACTACTGCACCATGCAAAGCCCCTATTTCTTTGCAGAAGTTTTCAGTTTCCCTTTGATGAATTATTAACATTTAACACAATTCGAACTGTCTCAGGAACTCACCTAGTTCATCTTCTTTCATTTTCTTGAAAAAAATTAGTTTGGACTAGTATGCTTTACGCAGATCCGTTGCCATAACAACCGATTAACAACAACTAAAATAGCTGACAGAACAGGCACTGTGTTAAGTATCAGGATTCAGCGCCAAAAACGCAAACATTTCCCACACAAAGAACAGAATATTCAGTCCATAACAGTTTTTTTTTTCTGTCTTGATGTTTATTTTGTGATTACTACAAGTAAACCCAGCGGGGTTCATAACTTAAAAACCTGCTGGACTGATGCTCTGTCTCAGAGCTGGTGTGAGGGTCGCCTTATAAACTGAACCGAAACACACCGAACTGCGCAGCACAACATGCTAAGGTTGTTGAAGTCAAGGGAACATAACTGACCTACTTCCAGCTCCCTAGATAATATTTTAAATTAAAACATTTTACTGACCTGTGAAACTTTGGGGCTTGTTTTGTAGCTGTAGTGTTAGCAAAACATTGTGCTCCTTTTGTGCACATCTAAGATTTAGACATCTTGACAGATAAAGTCGCCATCGTTGGCAAGCAAGTTGGCTAGCAGGGAGCGGGATCTCGCTCGCGTTGGGTCGTTTGAATACTGAATGTTGATTGGCTGTTTACTAGAAGCTGAAGGGTTTCAGCTGCAGCCTGACTGACCGCAGACAGACAGAAGACCACAGCCTGTTCAACACGGTCCACAGCAGAACCTCGGATAAGGGAGATGTTCCATTATTTGTGGCAAGTTTAATTTGAGGGGGCACTGCCCCCTTTTGCCCCAGCATATAGTCAGCCACCGTAAAATACAGTGGTGAAAGTAAATATACCTTCAAATACTGGCGTCTGTAGGTTCCAGTATTTTTACTGTAATTTTTCTGCATTCACTTTATGAGTAAGCTACTGCAAAGAAAACTGTAATGCTACTTTTTAAAGTACAGTCTTAGTTTTACGATAGAACATTAATACCTAACCTGAATGAGATGCCACTCAAAGTCCATCAGGTTTTTGATGGACTTTGAGTGTCCATCGACACTCAAAGTCCATTTGAAACCTGCACGTTCACTGTCTGCTTTTTCTTTTAAATGGTCTTTCTTGTCTTTTTGGATACCATCTTCCCATGATTGGCTTTTGTGCCCCTTTCTGGATTAATCCCAATGTAGGGACTAAAAAACTAAATCAAAAATAGGAAAATTCCTGAGAATATAAATAGTGTGGCATTCTGAAGACAGCTGGTACAATATATAAATAAAGCTGTTTTTAATTACATAAAGAGAAAACATCACCACTTTGTCAAATGTTAATCATAACTTGCTTTAAAACTTTAAAACCATGTCGTAATTTGTTCATTGTAAAAAAAATTATAGGAATGGTTTTACCGTTACAGAGTCTTGACTGCCTCATATTGATATTGGGTGTTGAAGGTGTAGAAGATGAACAACACTGTCCTGTCTGGAATGTTGGCTGGACCCTCTCAAAGACAATATGGCCTTCAATGCTGACCATGCAGAAAACTGCTTGCCACAGGGACTGTAATAAACCAGGGACTGTAATAAACCAAGTCCTTAATTGGAAGAACATAAAACAAATCCTCTTATTGATAGAGTATGCATTTAAATGATCATCATAATAAAGAGTGTTCACTCTGCCAGTGAAAAGCAAGGATCTTAAACTCCTCAATTGTCGTGCAAGTCACATCAATGTTGAAAACTGTAGGCTGGATTAATTTACAGAAGTTGTAGAGGAATTCATGGTACTTTGCACTGAAGGTGAAGTGTACTTTCAAAGTTCATCAAAAGCTACCTTGGATGATCTTGTGATTACTGATGGTGAAGTGTCTTTGGTGCTGCTCTTGTTTTCACCAACATGCTTTAGGAACGGCTGTCCTGGTTCCACGGCAATGAGGAAGGCTTCAACACAGGCTTGCATCTTTGACATAATGATAAGACGAATGATAAAAATTATTAAATATATTTAGCAGAACAGCTACATTCAGATAGCAAACAAAGCCAACGAGAAAGTGCTTCTACAAAGAAGTAGGATCATTAGAATAACCACATACCTGCACATATCTGAAAACATGGTCCACAGTTTGACATGAGCTGTTTTTAATTCTTCTTGTGGCCTTTGGATGTAGGACGAAGCACATGAACCAACAGAAGAATGCCTGGTTTTCCCAGCCTGGAGGAACAACAGGATAAATAGCAGACACATTAGGATAATAAATAAACATTTTAAAAAGAAGTGTGAGCAAAACTAACCAGACCCACCTGTGTGTGTGTGTGTGTGCGTCACCATCACAGTCATTCAAAATACTTTGTCCAGCAGGTTTACCCTGGAGAGCATTTTTCACCACCTACAACATAAAGCATAAAAATGTCAGAAATAATTACCATGAACACAACTCAGACGTTAGGCATTACAGAAATTAGTCAGCTTATAGAAACATTCTGGACAGCATTTCTTCTACCAACCTGTCAGAAGAAATGTGTTGAAGTCATCATAACAGGCTTCAGTCACCAACATGACGTACTAATGAAGAAAAAAAGAGGCAGCCAATATGTCATTATTTATTATCATTATTATTTATAGAGGCAAAAACATTTTGGCATAGCTTTGCTCGCATAGATCAAACCACCGGTCCAGCACAGCCACTTTCCCCATTATGCCGTCTATAGCCGAAAACTTCAAGAAAACGACTCCGCAGGTAAATAATGTTAACTCAAACTGCCTTTCTGACAGTTTTAATGTTTGTTTAACCACCCGACACCCCATGCTACACCTGCTTGGCTTGCTTTAGCTGCTAACAAAAACAATAAACTAAGGGTGCTCACGTCCAGTCCTCGAGAGCTACCGTCCTGCAACTTTTCAATGCATCTTTACTCCAACAGACCAGGATCAGCTCTGAACAAACCTGCTAACCAGCCTTTCATTTGATTCAGGTGTGTTAATTGTTAAGCATAAGTTGATACTCTTGCGCAAACAGAAAGTTAATGCATTCATAAAAAATAATCAAAAACATGATGATCTTAATATGGAACTTACCTTGTTTTTTTTGTTTTGTTTTTGTTTTAATAGATCTTTATTGAGATACAGAATACATAACAGTACAAACACAGCATACATTGTGGTATAATGTCTGCCAGGGGTTTACAAACATTGAGACAATACATCACCATTACATTACATAAATACATTAAAGATAGAACATAAAGACCAAAGTTTTAATAGCTTTCGGGAACTTACCTTGTTATGATAAGATCCAGACAAGACGTCATACTGCTGTCTCCCGGGTAAACGCGTGACGTCACAGATACGTTGCGATTGTGGGAGCAACTCTTTAGCAAACACTATTTCTTTAGGGAAACTGACAAACCTATCTTTAAATTTGACTAAGCAAGTGTTTAATTAACATTGTAGTTTTAACATACAACACCAACACTGGTAATCTAACACTTTTGATTGAACACTCTGTAGATTTTGATTCATTCCCTAAAAGATTTATTATGGAAAGTATGTTTTCTTTCCGTTTAATACTGACTTTAAATGCTGGTTCTCTAAGATGCAAATATAGGTAAAATGTCTTGCCTAGGAAAAAAACTGTATTGTACAATTATTTTGCGGTAGTTTACTGCCAGTCATCAGTCTTTATTGTGACAACAGAAGACATCAAATTGACAATATCCTACCGTATTTTGGAATAACAGTTACTGCTGGAATTCCACTGTAATTTTACAGCCATTTCTAAGAGTGTAGGTGAATATTAACTAAACTGCATAAAAATGCGGCTAAAATATATGTTAATATAATTATAATTTGACGGGTAAAAATAGTACATGACCGATTTTTTTTAATGCTGTGTCAATATGACAGACAAAAAAGTCTAGCATGGCCTCTGCACCCATACATCTAATACTTAAATTAATGTTTGTCTGTTTATTAAATACATGAACAGCCCGATCCTATAGTCCCTCGGTTTCTGCTACACTCCAGTTAAGCCTCCTTCCGACCTCCAGTGAGGAGTTGAAGAGTTTAATTGCACAAGGGACAAAGGAGTTTCTCGGTCTGTTGGTCTTCCACTTTGGAAGAAGCAGTTCCCCACTGAATCTTATTTCCTGGCTGCTGATGGCAGTGTGCAGAGGGTGACTGGCATTGTCCATAATAGCCTTGAGTTTCTGCAATGTTGCAAAGTCCAGTGTTCCTAGCAGTGTTCAGAGATGCTTCCATTTCAGCACACCTTGGCGTGTAACAAGACAACAGACAGGTAAAACAACCCCAGTAGTTTTCCACAGATGTTAAAGGATCTCAGCCTCCTGGTCTGGACCTTCTTTTAGATCTGTTGTATTACTTGTCCAGTTCAACTTGTTTTCCAGCTACAGGCCAAGATATTTATAGGTCTGCACGACCTCCACCTCCACCCCTCCTATCAGAACTGGTCGTGGACAGCCTGCTTCCTCCTGAAGTCAATGACCACTTCCTTTGTCTTGGATGCATTTAGCTGTTTGCTGTTTCTATGGCACCAGATAAAGTCCCTCACCAGGCTCCTGTACACAACTTCATTTTTTTTTTAAGTCAACGTCAACATGATAAAAGTCGACATCGACTAGTCACGTTTCACTTATATAGTGAAAATGTAAGTGAAATGTAAGTGAGAATGCTTCACAACTTACAGGCTTCATTATCTATATTCACGTAAATATGGACAAAGTCTGTTATGCATTATTAAAAGAACTAAAAAGACAACATTATTCCAGACTTCTTTATCAGCAGCTGAGTCTGGTAATAAGTTGAGTTCGACTTATTTTTACTTTTTCCCGAACAATGGCAGGCACTGATGATCGGGTATATTCTCATTTTGGATAGCTGCGCATATAGGACTTAAACTGTTACATTGGCTACAGTTGTGCTTTTGGAGCATTATGATGAATGGATTCTGTTTGATTACAGTTAAATTCAGTGCAGCCTCATGCTATACTCCGCTCAATGCGCAGGATGCTCTGCTGACTCAGGAGCGACTCTGACTTTGTGGGATGAACCAATATAAGACTGCCATCCTCTGTCCCACACTGACGGGTGTGTTGTATGGTGGACATCCTCCCATAGTGTTGAGATTTCCTGGATAGAGAAGAAACAGAGCTAGGTGCCCAACTAGCTCATAAAACTTGATAGTATCTATTAGGATTGTGGGAAATAAAGGAATTTGTCAGAAGAGAATTTTAGGCAATTTGTACACCCAATTAAGTCAGAGCCTGAGTCAGTTTTGGAGTTCATCAATAAGGAAAACATCATCAAAATGAGGAAAGTTAGCAAGAAAGCTCCTTAGCAATGTTAAGAAGGATAATTGGAATAAGGAAAACAAAACAAAAATAACATTGAGAAGAGGATAAAAAATGTGTGTAATACAATTTAAAAATAAATAATAGATAAGAGTGATGAGACAAGATGCATATTTTTAAATTACATTGCATGAATTCACTTCATTTCCTTTTGGAATTAATAAGGTATTTTTGAATTTGAATTTACATCTCCATTTATGTTTTTTGGGGAGATACTAATTTTATTTCCTGACAAAAGCAAACCACATGATTGAAAAAATATCTAAATCTAGAGTATCAATACTCTTTTGGTTTAACTGTGCTTGAGTTGTGCCGATAGATGTGTCTTTCCAGAGAAACACAGAGCTTTTCCTTTATGGGTACACCAGATGTCGCCATTTATCTTTCTCTGTTTTGACTATTGCTCCACTTGTATCAAAAGTTTTCTTAAACAGTGACATATTGATTAAGATTTTGAGACTGGATGGTATTTACTTCCCTCAGCATGTGCCAGTAAGGACTGAATTCTTTTTCAAACAGGAATACTGAAGTGATTTATGAGGTGAAGAACAGTGACTGGCCAGCCCTTTCCTATTGTTGTGGAATGGGAGGTTCCAGCTATGCAGCTCTTGGGAAACACCACAGGACATCCTTTTCCTCATTCCTCAAGGATAAAATGAAAATCTATGTGTGTTCCAATGTTTCTTTTGTTTTGTGATGGAAAACAAGAAGGTAAATGTTGATCCATTATGTCAGCCTCCTGGCACATTTGTCTGATTTTACAGAAGAAAACAAAACAGCAAATAGGCTTCACAGAAGCTCATTTTTAAATGATCATAGCACAATTCTGATAATGTTTTAAATTAGAAAATAGGTAGACATTTTTACGGTTAAGGGGTATAACATTTATATAAAAAAATATTTGTGTTACGGCCTTTCGTCTGGGTCTAACATCTCTGTTTCAGAGCTCCTAATTGGTGTGCTGATTGGAAATGGAGGCAACTGGCCTGTGTCACCAGAACAACATCAGATCCAGCGTGACCATGCAAGATGGCGGCTGGTGCCTTTGAACTTTAAATGCCTGAGCCGATTTTGCTGCAAATCTACATTTAAAAAATACATTTTATCTCCACCAAATATTTGAGGACAACTGATTCACCAACTGAAAGAAGCAGAAGACTGTTTCAGATAAGCCTGCACTTTTAATGAATTTTTAGAGCCGCATGCTATAAACGTGGCGAGACTAGCTCATGACTTAGCCTCTATAGCTACATCCTTTGCTCAGAATACCGTCAACAAATATAGCAAAGAAGACTTCACAGATTGAAGGAAACATGAAAATTGATATAATTAAAGACAAAAGGATTGTTGAAGAGATTCACTCATGTGCATGCCCATCTAAAGACAGAGAAGAATGTACCTCTTCCCTGAAGAAACGCCAAGCTACACAGGCAAGAAATTAATAAAACAAAACCAAATACAATGAAGATGAGGACACTATGGCTGTAACTAGAAAGATAAACAATAGCTGATGAAGTTGTCAAACATAATACGCTTCAGATTGAAGGGGTAAAGAAATCTGAAGTTCTGTCATAAAGAAGTGGCAGAATACCGCCCTGAAGGATCAGTGCTCACTCCTGCAAAGAAAGGTCGACGTTCTCAGATTTAAAATGGACGAAGCAGACTTCTACAGCCGGAGGCTCAATCTCAAACTTCATGGTGTTCCAGAAAAAGGTGATAACAATATTCGAAGCCGTGTTGAAGAATCTGCTGTGAGGTGCTGCCGCGACCAGAGGCTAAGTTGTCTCTGCAATCAATGTGGTCCACAGAGTGGGAAAGCACCAGGATGGAGGCACCACCACACAGGGGCCAGTGATCATCTGGTTTACGTCCAGAACTGCGAGAGGCGCCTTGTGGAAGGGAACCAAGAAGTGGGACTACCTGAAGAACAACTGGCTCCTCTTCAAGGAGGCTTCTTCTGAGACAGTGGATAGAGAAACCCATAGCAAACTATGGCCAGCTGTAGAGGAGGCTTGGAAAAGAGGAGAAAAGACCTATTATGTTGGCAATAGAGCCTACATTAAAGGGAAAGAAATCAGAGTATAAAGCTATACAGAGTGTAAATAACTCAGTTCTGTTAAGCTAATCAGTTATATTCATATGCTTAAAGTTTACTAATGGAGGTGAAAACTTGCTCTATGCAGCACTTTCATACAGTTCAGTTTAGTTACTTTGAAAAAGTTACTTTTTTCGGATTACTGACTACTCCTTGAAAAAGTAACTTACCGATTACTTGATTTGGAAAGTAACTAAGTTACATTAAAAGTAACTTTTTTAGTTTCTTTCAGCAGCTGCTGACAACAACACTCTGCCACCTGTGAAAATTAAATTGATCTTTGGCAAAACTTAATTGCAAGCTATTTTTGTTGGGATCCTGGGTGTTCATTTTTTTGGGGGAGGGGTTGCTGCTTTTCCTTCCATGCACTAGGGGTCGCCTGGAGGCTATTCCTGGAGGGCTTGGACCTGTTGCGCTGATCTGATTCACCTGCAGAGAATTATCTCATCTAGAGGAGCATAAGAGGAAGAGGCAGCCTACACTTCGGTGCCAGAGTGTTTTGCCAGTTTTGGTACTACAGGCCACCTGTTCATTTCTAGCGTTTGCTTTCTTTGTGATCTCCTTGTGACATTGTTTTTTGTACCTCCTTCTCAGGAACTCTCCTTGTGACGCTGTGGTCTCTTCGTTTTGAAGTTCCAGCACCATAACTCTCATCCAGCATTTTTCCCCTCTCCTTGTGATGCCAGTGGATTTTACCCACCAGATGCCCAAGTACCTGTTACCTCCTTGTTGTGACCAGATGTCCCCAGATCTCCACGTAGGCTGTTCTCCTGCCACAGAGAAACCAGGTCTGACCTTATCCGCCCTCCAGTGCCGCCTTCATCGCTCGTTAGCTCAGCAGCAACCCCCCCTTTTCAAGACATCCACCCTGGAACCATCAGATCTTCCCTCGATCCTGAATCACTTCACCATAAGTAAGAATGTTTCAATTTTTTCTGCACATTGCCATTTCCTTCAGCCAGTGAACTCACCATTATCTCTCCTCCTCCAGTCACCCGCCCAGAGCGCTGATCCAACCCTGGAACTAACTGTTTGCCTTTTTCTTGATTATTGCCATCTTTGTAAAACATCATTTAACTGATTTTCTGGTGTTCTTGGATGTGGGTCAGAAAATTAAAACCCGACATGACAATTTTATAATAGTAACATCAACAATGCATTTCCACTTACAAGGCTGAACTGAAAGGGATATTGTTTAATGGTTACAACAGTACAAAAAAAGTTTAATTTGTCTGTTCCACTATTGTCTGGAAAACTCTAAAAATGATTTTAAAGGCCCCATACCCCAGCCTCCACGTTCTGCATTACGGCCCTGCGTTTGGTGTCAGAGCGCAGCGCATAGCGCTCCTACTGCGGCTCCACAACTGGGATGTCCTACTCTCTCCACGGCCCTGTCCTTCTGCACAGATTTGACACATATCTTAATATTAATGATTATAATGGCGTTTAGTTGCGCAACTTTACGGACTCGTTCATTCGTGGCTGTTTTCACATTCATTGCGCTGTTCATATTAGTCTCGATGTTTTCTGGAGCGCAACGTGAAGCTCGACGTTGTTCACAGCAAATATATTAACAAAGACATCATCAGGGAAATAATGGGCAGGGAGAGTCTGACGTAAACGACCTGGATGACAGACAAATTCTGGGATTTATTATGTGTCTCTGCTTATTTCCAAGCCCAAATGAGTAAAAAAGTGCAACCCGCGACTCATTAAATCTGCAAGCAACTTTAGAAACAAAACAAGCCCAAAGCCGCTTATAATAATCGGACTTGGCAACAGAAACTCAAACTAGTTCCTGTTTTTCCAGCAGTGAAATGCGCATCTCTCTCCGCCCTCCACTGTTTACATTTCTGTCACTGCTGCTGCCGCATAGAAACGGCGGTCGCTCCTCAAGACGCATAGAGTAAATAAAATGGTGATTTCGTTAAGTAACTGTAATCTGACTACTGGATTTGAAATAGAAACACGTTAGATTACTGGTTCCTGAAAAAAGTGGTCCGATGTCAGTAACGCGTTACTGATATCCATGTTCATTTCTGTTCTATTAATGCCAGGGGTGTTAGAAACAAATTAAATATTTCTTTTTTGCCAAAATAAGGGGGCAGATTTTTTATTTATTTTTTCCCAAGAAACACATGGTACAGAAACGGATGCGACATTCTGGAAGAGTTGGAAGTAGATGTGGTAGTCCTTCGGTAGCAACAGGTCAGCAGGGGTTGCTGCTCTACAAGGGAAATTCAGAGGAAGCATTATACAGCAATTTACAGACACCAATGGTAGCTGTGTCTGTAAATACACAGCTACCATTGGTAGCTACCATACACCATTGGTAGCTGTGTATTTACAGCTACCAATGGTAGCTGTAAATACACAACTACTATCTACTAGTAGTAGATAGTAGTTGATATTGATCAGACACGGTTTATATTAAATATCCATGGATTTATATTAAATATCCATGGATCTATCTATGGATTCAACAATCAAAAAGAAAATGCCACCTTACTTTCAACAATAGAAACCAAGATCAATTTATTATTATCCTCTTTTCCTGGAGGTAAAATTATATGGGGAGTACATTTTGTCATGGATGAGAGTAAAGACAGATGGCCACCAAAAAACGAATCAGCATCCAGTTTAGAATGGATCTGTAATGTGTTATAGGCCTAATTGATAAATGGAGAAATAAACATTTTGATTTCAATGTTTACACATGGAGTAACAAGGACAGCTCACAACAATCATGCACAGACAGCTGAGTTCTTTGGATATTGTAGATAAAATGATTTACTCAGATAGAACCCTCTGCTCTTACTGACCACAAACCCATTACTGTTAATGGGTTTGTAGCTTTGATTGTGCCAGGTTATGAAATTAACCTGCCAGAATCATAGCTAAGCGTGAATTTTTAGTGTCAGTCAACACAGTTTGAGAGTCTATCTTCAGTCTTAACTTTAACCCAGGTTGAAAAATAGTTTTATGATACCAAAGTCAGCAAGCATCTTCAGATTATGGCAGTTATGGATGTTGGTCACTATCACTGAAACCGTATTTTGTTGCTTCAGCAGTAATGAAGGTAGATCTGGACCTGCAGGAACATCATCTGCTGCTAGACTTTATTCACCAGAACAAACTGAAAGGTTCTTCATTTATGTTGACTTCTCAACATACTTAAGGAATTAGTCTAATGTCCACACATAGGCCTGTCACAATAATCAATAAATCAATTAATCGGATGATAAATTAAAACAAATTCAATCATTTCCATTGGCCTGATTTATCATTTCTCTTTTTTCTTTCTACCAAAAACTGGATGATAAAAGTCTTTAGTTTGGTACTTTGGTCTTGACTAGCCCGTATTTTGAAAAGCAACTTTGTTTACAAATACTTCAAAATTCATTAGTTTTATTTATTCTGGATATTAAAAATGTCTTCCAGTTCCAGTGTTAAATGTTCATTAGAATTTAAAGTTTAATGACCTTTGAGAACGTGTTCTTGCATTATTATTTAATCATTACCATTATATTACTTAAAAATGGTTTCAAAAGAAAATATCGTTTGAGAACTTCTGGAACAATTTATGATACAGTAAATTTTTTCTACGTGAAAGACTATTCACACATCCTCCAGAAAAGAAAAATTTCTACTTGTATTGTGATGATTCAAGTAATTTTCAGGTTTAGTGATGGTCTGTCAAAGTCAGGTCTGTCGGTGCATCAGCTGCTCAGGAAAATCAACATAAATTTTCTCTAACACTAACTGTCTATTTGTACTTTTCTCTGTACCTTCAGACAATCTGCAGCAGCTGAGATTCTGGGAGGTTCAACACCAAAACCTGAAACTTTAAATTGTGCCGTCAACTGGACCAAGGCTCCTTTCAAACAACTACAGTAGTTAACCTGCTCTGTTGGTAGATGTTGTGGTGTCTCCTTAATCTGTACAGACTGACCTTGGTCGTATTTAAATACACAGCTTTATGGTATTTTCTTTTGTTAATTGATTATAGTAAATATTTGAACATTCATGTAAGTTTTAAGACATTTCATTGCTAACTTTAGGTAGCTGTGCAACCACCCATGTTAATTTGAATCTATTTTGTTACAGATTCAACAGATTTGTTACAATCTTAAATAGTTAATCTGTCCTTTGTGTGCAATAAAATGAACATTAAAGTTAATTCAGGAAACACTTTTGTCATCTTCTTTCTACATTATAAATTGAATGATGCCTCTGTTAAAATCATATATTTATGACAAACTTTTTTTCTGTCATAAAGCAGTGGTCAAACTATGGCTAAATGGTTGTAATTTACTTTCAACAAATGGAAACCAAAATGGTTTTAAAGACACTAACTCCTCATCTTCCTCAACACAGGTAAAGTTTCCACTGTATGCAAGTAAATGTGACTATGATTGAGTGAAAATTGTACAGCAGGGCTTTAGTTCATAAGGGTCGGTGTCCTCCAACCTTTAGATGTCTCTTCTTTAATGCACCTGAGTCAAATCATGAGGTCAGAGGTCATTAGCACGACTCTGGAGACCTTGGCTGTCCTAAGCAGCCATTTAATTCAGGTGTGTTGGACGTATCTAAATGTTGCAGGACACCAGACATCGATGCCTGGATCTGAGGATCCTGTTGGAGGATCAGTGTGTTCCTGCAGCAGCTCCATCGGATCAGAAGGTAGATGAGATCTGAAAGATCCTGATCCTCCAAAAAGTAAAACACCACCAGACCCGATCCATCAGCCGTTTCATCCTCTGTAGAGATAAATATAAAATGTTATTTATACACATAGAAATTCAAAACATTAGAATCAAAAGGCAATTTATTTCATTTAATTATATTCACTTTTTGAATAAAGTAAAAGGCAAATCAGAATATCTCACAAACTATAAATATCAGTCAGCAACGTGACTTAGGAATTTGATTGGAACCTTTTGGGCAAAACAGATCCTGTAAGGACCACCCAGAGATAATTTTTATGGATTAAAGACTCAAACTGTGCTGAGTGACACTAAAAATCGATGCTTAGCTGCGAAGAGCTAAAGTAGCATAGCTGACATAAACATTACCTCCTGCTAACAGAAACATATGAGGAGGGCAGAGTGTTAAAAGACCAGACATATAAAACGTAATATGAAATAATTTATAATTACTCCATGTCTCATTATAATCGGAGAGCAAAGCCTGCAGGTTTAGTTTGTACTTACTTCAGAGCTAGGGTTGCCACCCGTCCCTTAAAATATGGAATCATCCTGTATTTGGCTGTTAAATGTTGCGTCCCTTATTGAACCGATACGGGACGCGATTTGTTCCGTATTCTATAAATGTCCGATAGACACGCCTATCACACACATATCAACACTAAGTGTAATAATAATGACCAAAATAAAACACAGGAAATATTAAAGTCAGCTAAATTGTCATTGTGGGAGCAAAAGGACCCCAGAACGCTATGGACTGACGCTGTTGTCACGGTTGCCTAGAGACGGACACTATCAACCCGCGTCTTTTTACAACGTCCTCGACCCGACTGTTCACCGTACTTAGAAGTAAAACCTCTCATAAAGATACAGACGTGCGAGGGAAGACGCAAATCCTAGGCTGAATAATGTTAGTGAGAATGAACACAGGCAATTAAAAAAATGTGTCCATCGTGGCGCAGTGTGCTGCTGTATGCATGGATCAGGAGAGGAACTGCAGACCCGTCAGAACCTAAAACACTTGACATCAGCGTCTCTTCATCCTTAAATCATCTCCCGAGGCTGATATGGTACAGAAGATTTTGCTATGAGTAAGTTTCTTATTGTGCTTTTACTGGTTTGATTATTTGCTTATTTAATGTATGATAATTGCAGTCTAAATAATACAAATGGTCATTTAAAGAACAAGACATACAAATAGATTAACACTAAATACATACATATTTCCTACTTTAAGGGGTTTGTTAGGGCTTTCTGTAGGTTTTATTTTGAAATGTTGATACACTCCTGAACCAAATCTTAAGACCAGTCAAAAAATTGCAAGAATTTGCATTTTGCACTATTGGGTCTTAGGAAGATTCTAAGTAGAGGTTCACAATGTTAAAGGAAAAAATCAGTGCAAGAGACAAGAACTTTTGAGCAGGGAATTTTCTGAAAACTGCAGTTACACTCAAACATGATTTTTTTCAGCTGATCAAAAGTTTAAGACCATAGTCTTTAAAAGCCAAAAGCTGTGCAAAAATCTGGATTCCATGTCATTTTCTGTCAAGTCTTTACACTGTCAAGCCCTCCTGATGGCAAAAGCAAAAAAGCTCACTGACTTTGAACGTGGCAGGATTGTTGATCTGCATAAGCAAGGCCTCTCACAACGTGCCATCGCTGCTGAGGTTGGACGCAGTAAGACAGTCATTTTGCATTTTTTAAATGATCCTGAGGGTTATGGAACAAAAAAGTCAAGTGGTAGACCCAAAAAAATTTCACCAGCTCTGAGCCGCAGGATCCGATTGCCTGTCCGTCAAGACACGGGATGATCCTCTACCCAAATTAAGGCCATTACTGGTGCTGACTGCAGCCCAATAACCATCAGATGGCATCTGCGAGAGAAGGGCTTCAGAAACAAAAAAACGTCTTCAAAGGCCACGTCTTCTTCAGCGCCACAAATTGCCCGTTTGGACTTTGCAAGGGTCACCAAACATGGGACATTGAAAGGTGCAAGAAAGTTGTCTTCTCTGATGAGAAAAAATTTAACCTTGATGGTCCTGATGGCTTCCAACGTTACTGGCATGACAAGGAGATCCCACTTGAGATGTTTTCTACATGGGACAGTGGTGGGGGCGCCATCATGATTTGGGGTGCGTTTTCCTTCAATGGAACAATGGAGCTTCAGGTTGTGCAGGGGCGTCAAACAGCA
Source organism: Poecilia mexicana (assembly GCF_051168715.1). NCBI lineage: Eukaryota > Metazoa > Chordata > Actinopteri > Cyprinodontiformes > Poeciliidae > Poecilia > Poecilia mexicana. Next base: position 26,632,921 of record NW_028263388.1, read on the forward strand.
GCTGGCTATGTGGAGATGTTGCAGCAGGCATCCCTCATGACTGAGGGCCCTCGTCTGTGTGGTAATGATTGGGTTTTTCAACAGGACAATGCTGCAGTTCACAATGCCCACCTGACAAAGGAGTTCTTCCAAGAGAATAACATCACTCTTTTGGACCATCCTGCATGTTCCCCGGATCTAAACTCAATTGAGAACATTTGGGGATGGATGGCAAGGGAAGTTTACAAAAATGGACATCAGTTCCAGACAGTGGATGCCCTTCGTGAAGCCATCTTCAACACTTGGAGCAACGTTCCCACTAGCCTCCTGGAAACACTGGCATCAAGCATGCCTAAACGATTGTTTGAAGTCATCAACAAGAATGGTGGAGCTGCTCATTATTGAGTCCTTTTTTTGACACTTTGATTTCTGTTTTGGGGGGTTTTCGAGGTTTTTTGAGCTATGGTCTTAAACTTTTGATCAGCTGAAAAAATCATGTTTGAGTGTAAATGCAGTTTTCAATTAATTCCCTGCTCAAAAGTTTTTGTCTCTTACGGTGATTTCTTCTTTTAACATTGTGAAGCTCTACTTAGAACCTTCTTAAGATTCAATAGTGTGAAATGCAAATTCTTGCAATTTTTTGAGTGCCACTTCGGCACAAGCACAGTGAGAAACATTTAGAGCAGTGTTTCCCTAACCTGGTCCTCACCACCCCCCTTGTCCTGCATGTTTTAGGTATTTCCCTTCTGCCACACACCTGAATTGTATCTCTGGGTGATTAACAGGCTTCTGCAGTTCTTGATGGTCATCCAATCATTTGAATCAGCTGTTCTGGAATAGAGGCACATTTAAAACATGCAGAGCAGGGGGGAGGTGAGGACCAGGGTTGAGAAACACTGGTTTGGAGAATAAAAACACTACACTCAGACCAAAACTCGGATGACCCAGCTTTTACTACCATGTAAACGCACCATCTACACACAAATCTGGGAGCTCCCCAAAACATCAAGTGAGTCTCAAAAATAGTTGTGCACTCGTAACTGGATCTGTATGTAAATGCAGTTTTGTGTGTGTGTATCAGGTGACTTGTGCATACTTTTTCAACATTTATAGGCGTAGGAGAATATTTATTTTATTTTTAAGGTTTACAAATCCAGTATTACACAAGCACAAATCCTTTTACAAACACACAGATATTTTGAGACTATTTTCACTCCATACCCTTCTGCCACACACCTGGATTGTATCTGTGGGTGATTAACAGCCTTCTGCAGTATGGTTATGCAATAATTTGAATCAGCTGTTCTGGAATAGAGACACATCTAAAAGGGAGAAATTGAAAAGAATGGAGTCTTAAAGGAATATTGGTAAATGAAGGAAACATAATGGATATTTATAGATTAAGAAAAGCATTAATTTTTCTTCAAAATACAAGATTAAAAAATAGAATTTAATTGATGTAAAGAAATGTTGCTACACACTCGTGTACAGTAGGTGGCGATATGGACCTTAAAGTTGCTTGCGATCTCCCATAATAGAGGAGAAGAAGAAGAAGAAGAGACACATCTAAAACATGCAGAGCATGGGGGCCTGAGGACTGGAATTGAGAAGCACTGCCCTAGTGTCATTTATCCTATTAACCTAGTTTGAAGTGGTTAAGGAAATAAATCTGGGTAACCAGATACGAGTTCTCAGATGGGCCACCTTTGACTCGGATTTTACCCCCAACCAATTAGACTCCAGTTTTAAAACCTGGTCACAGAAAGGAATAACCGCATACTGCAGGATACCGGACAAAAATACACTACCAGGCTTTCAATCACTAAACAAAAATATGATATAGAAAAAGGGGACTTCTTTAGATATTTACAATTCAGACAATGTCTTTTTTCACATCATAAAACCTCATGATGTGTTTCTGAGTCATGATTGAACCCCTCTGCCAGTTATCTTTGCCTTGGATCCAATCACCTAGACCAGGGGTGTCCAAAGTCGGTCCTCGAGGGCCAGCATCCTGCATGTTTTAGTTCTCTACCTAGTGGTAGTAACAACCTCCTCAGCAAGTCAATGTTCTCCTTAGGCCTTCTAATGAGCCATCATTTGTTGCAGGTGTGCTAGGGAGAGAACTAAAACATGTAGGATGCTGGCCCTTGAGGACCAACTTTGGACACCCCTGACCTAGACCTTGCTGACCGGTACGGCATCCATCAGTCCAAAGTCTGCCGGATCATCACAGCATGGACTAACTTTTTATTTACAATACTTGGTTAAATTAGGATATGGAAAGCAAAGGACTAGATACTCAGAAATCTACCTACAGACTTTATTGGTTACCCTGACACTGCAGTCATCCTGGACTGAGCTGAGCCGCTCTTCCTCTCTCCTCCAGAGTGACGTGTTTTCATCAACAGTAAAGGGAAACAAGCCTGACATCTGAGTAACTAAATATATTATTATATGTTCATTGTTCATTTTGTTATACTGTTTGTACTTACAATAAAATGTAATCTCTTTTGCAATACTATACATTTCACAAACCTTTATTCCCTTATCTCAGTGTTTACATTATATGAAGTATATGGATGTAGATCAGGAATTCAAGTGAAATATTAAAATGCAACACTTTCAAGTAATACCAGCAAAGAAATATGAATATTAAGAAATATGCAGTTAGTCATATAATTCAATGTACTGAATAAGGCTGGATGATATGACTTACAAGATTTTTTTCCATGGCATTTTTTATTTGAATTGATATCTCCCGTTCTCAATTTCTATAAAAAAAAAAATAATAATTACAGAAAATATTTTCAAAAAGTGCCTTTATTTCAATAATCTCTTATGTGAGTTGTATAAGTGTGAGGATTTGTTTTTGTTCTGTGAATTTATTTAGGTTTCTGTGTCAGTTGAGTCTCTGTGCTACCCCTTAATTGATCTCAGCTGTGTCTTGTTTCCTTGATTATTTCTCTGTGTATTTAATGCCATCTGTGCCTGTGTTTCCTTGTCAGCTCCTCGTCTATTCTGCCTGTAATTGTGTATATTGTACCAGTTGCTACCAGTATCTGAGCTCCTTGCCTCTGCTCACCTGTGCTGCATGGATTATTTTGTTCGTTCATCATTAAACCATCATTTACTCTCCATACCTGGGTCCACCATGTCTACCTCACCACCACAAATCATGACAATAAGGGTCATGACAATTATTGTCAGGCTACAAGAATTTTTAATTATGAGAATGCAGTCATCATAACAGTAGAACAAAGATGCAAATTTACAACAATGTCTTAAAATTAAAAAGACATATTAATGAGAAATAAAGATTTAGACTGATCTGACGTAACCAGCTCAGTCTGTGTGGTTCTGACAAATTTGTCAGTAATCAAGAGGATGCACACTGCCACCTCAATTGGTCAGATAAGCATTTAGGTATATATAAAAAATAGAGCAAGTTTACAAAATGGAAACAGACCTATCGATAGGAATACTTTCTATGTAAAGAAAAGCAAAAAAGTTAATAGCAGGAGACGGAAAAGCTGTTGGCAGCATTAGCTCAGCCGATGCCTACCTCCAGGAAGCCATCAAACAGAACTCCTCTCCAACTCCAACTATAATAAAGATGAAAAATAAGAAAGAAAACAGAGTTAAAATAACAAATAATACCAATTCGATAATTCAGATCTAATGTGTTCCAGATGCAGAAATGCCATTGTCACTGCAGCTTGAATGACCCAATTCCGATTTTTTTTTTTTGTCAAATTGTTGACACTAACAAATAAATGCGACCAGTATGTGTTCTGCAGTCTGAACGGGCAAATAACCTGAAAGTGTCCTGCATGCGCAGTAGAGGGCGCAATGTCAGCGTTCTCAGTGGTCTGCCAACCGCCACAAAAAGAAGTGCTCAGTGTTTGCGGAAGTAAACATGGAGGCTAATGGTGGAGCTTAGCTTACATATTTGACCGCAGCAGCATACTAACAACTTAATCTTCATTTAGTCCGTCATAGTTGTTTTTCTTCCTGCTTGCAAGTATCAGGATGCAGAATAGTGACATTTGTCGATTATCAGTGATGTTCAGTTCAGATGAATGCAACTTGGGCGTTAGGTCGCATATGAATCGGACACGTATCGGATATCCAAGTGGCCGGTTTGCATTCGAAAAGAATCCGACCTGTGCTGTTCAGACTGTGTCAGACTGTCATGAGAAGATCAGATACAGGTCGCATTACATAAAAAAATAAAAAAAAATCGGAATTGGGTCACTTCAGGCTGCAGTGTGAACACAGCCTAAAATGTGAAATGATCAAAATTGCTTCTCAAATTGATCTGAAAGATCCACATTCTCATAAAAAACACCTTGATATTAAATGCTTAGAGTTGAAATAAATTATAATTATCAATTCAAATTATTCTTTCTTCTGCTTTGCTTCCATATCTGTGTCACAACCTGCAGAGTTCTCATGTCGCTCCCACCAAGATAACACCCTGAGTAGTTGTTCATATGGTCTATGTTGGAAACCACCACTGTCTGAACCATTAAACATAGCAATCATGACAGTGCACTAACAATAAGTAATGCTCAACTATTAACACTGACCAAGGAGCAACAAGCAAGAAATAACCAAGCACAAGGAGCACATTGTGACTGTTGTCACTCTGTCTCCCGCTCCAGGTAGCACACAGATGACAGGTGACAAAAATAATCAAAGAGCAATGAGCATGCGCTGTGTGTGATCTTACCTTCTTGTATTTTTATTTATTTATTTGATGATTAAATAAATATATATTTTTTATACAATATAGTAATACTAGCTTCTGCAGTGTGTGCAGAGAATTACAAAAACAAAGAATGGCTCTCAGTGAGACTCCAGTTCTATCATTCACAGTAAAGAGTCACTCAGAAGAATCGACTTGTTCGTGAATGTCACATTGCTATTTTCCAGACTTTGGTTACAGCTTCGTCGCATATGTGTGACACGTCAGTCAACACCCCCATAATAAGTGCAGTAAGTGACAGCATTTATCATAGGAAATGCAACATATTGTACATATTGTCTGAGACGAACACAAGACCAAGACCAAATGCGGCTGAGTCCAAGACGAGACCGAAACTATCAAAAAGTGGTCTTGAGACCAAGACGAGTCTCGAGTACCCAGTAACACTACCCAGGAGCCCATGCTAATATTAGTATATTAGCCTGCAAAGACTTTCATGCAACATCTTTTAACCCTAACCCTAACTTGTATCCATACATGCCAGTAGTAGATAACATATACATAACACATGAAAATATACTGAAGGCGAATAACTCACCTGTAGAGAAGCTCTGTTTCTTCCAATGTGCAAGTCCACAAACAAGCTTCCCGCACTTTACTGCATATGCGCACTGCTGAAGTTTGTCACTTCAGTAACAAAACTATTCAATCTAGTTTACTCAAAATAACTTAGTCTTGTACCTTTCTCAGGCCAAACGTGTACATTTCTTAGTTATTCTGTCTCCCAGAACAGCTTATTGGATTTATGCCTCCTAGCCTCAAACACAGGACAGAGACATGTTCACACCATGCTGCCATCTAGCTGCTGCACAACAATGTTATCTTCAGTTTACTTGGGTGTTAGCAAACAAAAATGGAACATTCTAACAGAAAACTAGCTATCTGTCAGTGTTTTCCAGAAACCCACATCCACATCAGTGTGCAAACCTTTGAGTAAAGTCTGTAAACCTGTGAGAACAGAGTGACAGCTGCTGGATGAATCCAAAACACCATAAGGTCACATGGTACACACAAACACACACATCCCTCTGATCCCTCCCCCTCCCTTCTCTCTGAGTTCCTAATGCTGTGAGGGAGAGCAAAACAGCAGGAGGTTTTACAGGGGGAGGAGGAGGTGAAGCAGTGGAGAGAGAGAGAGCCGAGTGAGCAGGAGGAGGAGGGTAGGGAGTGAGCAAAGTGAGGCCAGATTAAAACCAAGCAGGAATAAAGGGAACACCATCATATTCTCCTTGTTTTAGTTGTGAGCAAAACACATTGCTACACTACAGACATTGTGGAAAGGAAGTAGGTGATCAGTCAGGGATAGCTGGAGCAGGAGGGCAGGCTTTCCAGAGGAGGATATGTGCTGCAGCGTGTGGATTACCAGCACTTTAGTGCCGTAAGCATTACAGCAGCGAGATGTGTACAGTAACCTCCAACATCCCAGACTCACAGCTGATGATGCAGAGGACTAACAGTGAGAGGATTTCCTGCTGAACACCATGGCCCAGGTAAGAAGAGCCTTACTCTCTCACCTTTCACATGACCCTGAACCAAACTTGAAGAGAAATGATCATCATTGCTGAACTGAGTTTCATTCCTCTTCCTGCCTCAACCAAATCTGATATAATGACTAGCAAATTTTACAACCCACAGTCCTGCTCTGCAGGAATGTTCATTAATGTATAATGTATTACAATTATGATATCATAAAAATCTGAAACATAGTAATTCCTGAATTACAATGTTACAGTGTTGCCTGATTCAAGTTCCAGAAACTTGAAACAGGCAAGTTTGTGAAATTGCCTCAACAATGCTGCCAATAGATGAGAACCCAAGATTTAGTTAACAGGTGAAACACAGAAACAAACAGCGTAGAATAACATTGCTATTGACAATTGCAATAATAAACCCAATGATGATCTTTTCTGTTTCTGTGCTCATTGACAATTTTGGGTTTAAACTGTGATGCATTTTAGTTAAAATCACTGTAATAATGATTTTGTACCTTGGAAAAGATTAGTGGGTAGAAGTAATATGTGAACATCACTGTGGAACTGCACAAAGTTCTAAGCAATCCTCTCAGGAACTTCTTCCATCTCCAATGTCCTTCATCATCATCAGCAGCAGCAGTTTTATTAAAGACACCAATAGGTCCTTCTTTGTCCATTTAGCTTTTGGCTGGGATGAGGATCAGTGCTTCCAAATCAGAGGCCATTGTCTTGAGCCAGAAAAGGGTAGAGTGCCTTCTCTGTTTCGGGGGGGTCCTGCCCTAAGTGGAGGAGTTTAAGTATCTTGGAACCTTGTTCACAAAAGAAGGAAACATGGAGCAGTCTCTGCAGTGAAGCAGGTGCTGTACCGGTCTGTCATGGTGAAGAGAGAGCTGAGTGAAAAAACAAAGCTCTCGATTTACCAGTCAATCTACGTTCCTACCCTCATCTATGGTCATGAGTTTTGGGTCAAGACCGAAAGAACGAGGTCATGGATACAAGTGGAGGAAATGCTTGTATAGCCCGTAGCGTGTCTGGGCTGTCCTTTAGACATAGGATGAGAAAGCTCAGTCATCCAGGAGGGACTCGGAGTAGAGCTACTGCTTCTCTACATTCAGAGGAGCCAGTGGAGGTGGTTCGGGCATCTAGTCAGGACACCTCCTGGACACATCCCTGGTGAGGTGTTCTGGGCACATCCCAATGAGAGGAGACCCAGGGGAAGACCCAGGACACACTGGAGGGACTATGTTTTTTCAGCTGGTATGGGAACGTTGTGGGGTTCCCCTGGAGGAGCTAGTCCAACAGGCTGGGGAAAGGGAAGTGTGGGCCTCAATTCATAGACTCCTACCCCTCAACCCGATCCTGGATAAGCTGATGGATGGATGGATGGATGGATGGATATAAATGTATATATTTATTTTATAATCGGCAACAAAGCAGTGACATGAGATTATTTTTAGGTGCGTCTTTGAGAATAAGAGTCTTTTTGAACCTGAGTCAAGGCAGGGGGGTTATTTTTAGTCAGTTAGCTGAAGTACTGCTGCTTACTGTATGTTAGCTCTGGGTATGTGGTCACATGGGCGCCACATATGGGAGAAAAGTTAGGACGATTCCAAGGGCCCCTGACTGACGGGGGCCACACAGAAAATAGTTTTTTGTTGTTGTTTATAGAAACACGGCTGTGGCTATTGTAATGATGCTGAGGAAAATTGTAAAGGCTGACCCAAGGAATAAGGAAACTAAGTGGCCGCTTAGGGCCCCCTTAGTGGAGCTGATTTTTTTTTTAAAGTAATGATTTCTATGTGATTATATTAACATTATAAAGTTAATATAAATTCATTATGAAGTTGTGATTTTTTACAATAATATATATTGTCATTATCGTGTTTCTGTGTATTTGTTTTTGGAGTTTTTTGTGTTCAGTTTGCTCCCTTTGTCTCTGTCTCTGCGTCTTCCCCATTGATTGTTTCCCAGGTGTGTCTCATCCCCTTGATTACCCTGTGTGTATTTAAACTCACCTGTTGTCATTGTCTCTTGTCGGATTCTTGTTGTGTGATGCCTGTATCCTCGTGCCGTCAGATGTTCCTCCTGCTGTTCTCTGTTGCTCTGTTTCCTGGATTATCATCATTAAACTCATCATCTTCACCTACATCCTGGGTCAGCCTGCGTCCTTATCCTCACCACAACAAACCACTTTATGACATATATTGGATAATGTATGTAGAAATCTTTCTTATATGGGCAAAAAGAAAAATAAATGAATAAATTGCATTTGTGAATGCTTAGTCTAGTTAGCATAGCTACCAATGACGGCAGTTAAATGGTTCCTTTAATGATAAGCTGTTTCTCCGTCATTAGCATATTTAGCAGTAAGTGAAAGAGGTTGATTGACAGCATTAGCTGTCAACCAGGAAATGGTCTTGGGACCATCCTCCTGGTTGTGATTGGTTGTTTTTGGCAGCAACAGTGTATTACTTTAGCTAGCAATAATAGTTCAGGGAGCAGGTGGAGCAGATTGATCTTTTTACACATTCTCTGTGAAAACAATGTATACTTTAGTATACTTTAGACATACTTACATTTGTGAAAGTACATTTTAAGTATACTAAAAGTATGCTTGTACCAAATTCTAAATTAGAACTTTAAACATACTTAAATATAATTGTACCAAAATACACTTTTAAGAAATATATTAAATAAAAGTATACTTTAAGTGAACAAAATATGTATTTTCCCAAGTGTAAATATACACTTACCCAAGTGTATATTTAAAAGATATGTAAAATATCTGTCATAGATATTTTGTGTATATTTTATAATATATGCTCAAAATAGAATTTTTTAAAATTCACTTAACGCTTTAAATAATTAATTTCAGTATGTTTTAAATTACATCTCAGTGTATACTTTAGGTTAATAAAGTATGCCTTTTTAGGTGCTTTAATAATTTTTTACTACTTTTGTTACAATGGCAAAGAATAAAAACATGATAATCCTGATGTAATGTTTAACTAAGTAACTCTTGTGTTCATACCTCAAAATATCAAACATTGACACTTTAGTGACAGAGGTGCTACAATTAAAACAATATTTGTCCTTAACTCTGAATGTAGCAGGTATCTTCAGTTTTACATCTCTCCAAATATGATCTGTTGTTTTCAGTTTTTTAACAAAAACACGGAAGCTGTCTTTACCCAGTCCATTTTCAGATGTATGATGTAAGATCTATAGGTCAATGGCAGTAGCTCCAGTTCATTCCAGTTAAATTATACTAAGTACTACTTGAAGTTGTTCCAAAAGAGTACATTGAACTAAGTATACTAAAAATTGTAAATTAATACTATTTAAATACTATTAAAATATACTAAGCACAAAATAAGTTGTTCCAAAATAGCAGAGTTTAAATACATTAATCAAAGTATGCTAAAGTATATTAAAATTGAATATACTAAAGTATACTTTTTTTTTTTTTACTACGGATAGCAAACTGTCACGACATGCTAACAGCTTTAACAAATATGGAGAAAACACATTTTTTATTAAAGTTATACTGCAGCTTGAACAAAATGCAACTACTTAGCATTTTTTGATAAGTCAGGCTTGCTTCATGTATATTTTGCACGTTGCCTGTGACTGTTGCTGGTGGGGAGAGACCTTTCAAAAAGCTAAAACTAATAAAAAAATGTAAACAACCTATTTGCATAGTGTAGGCAGACTGTTGCATGTAGAATTCACTAGCAGTGAATATTGTGCTAGTATCAGTATTGGACCAAAGAAAGCAAGGCAGTTGCAAGCCTTTAAAATTGTGACGTTCTGATGGGTCAGATACACTCAAGAAATTATAACAGTATGTTATACTGTTATAATATAAAAATTTCATTTTTTGTCATGGGGCCCAGGATTCCTGGCAGCGCCCCTGTGTGGTCATATCAGAGCTCATATCCAGACTGAAATTTACAGAGTGTACAGAGAAATTCGGTAACCTTTAATATATACTGAGAGGTTTGGGTCATTCTAGCTGCACTATAATGGTGAGATGAGCATGAAAAGTCCATTGTGTTGTCAAAGGTTGTGTGTTTGTGTGCAGAAACATCAGGACATCCTGTTTCTGCTTGTGTGAACAGAGATGTATGAGAGGCCAGGGGCCAAAACTTACAAACTCTCTCACACATACCATCAAACTCTCTTACATGTACAGACCCGGCTCCAGACGAGTCTAACAGGGGGTGCATCGGCTTATTTTAGGGGGCAAAATAAATACGTAGCAATAATATTACTCAAGTAAAAGAAAAAGGTACAGTGCAGTAAAACTACCCTTATAAGTGGTTTTGTTCCTTCTTTTTCAAAATCAGATTACTATTCTCAATGTCTATTCTCAATGTCTAACATTATCTTCATTATCAATGAAGATAATGTTAGACTTTTTTGGTCTGGAAGAAGAAAAAAAAGAACAAATTTGGTCCATGATTTAAGTTTCATAAATCAGATTCCCCAATCACAAACTGTGTTGTAATTATTCAGCTATTTGTACTTAAGAATCAAGTCCATGTTTATTTTGTTGAGTTCCTGTAGTTTTGGAGCTGGAGTGTTTCAAATGGGTTCCAGATGCATAAAGAGTACTAATCTAGTCCAAGTTTGAAATGTCTTTGCTTGTAGTTTTTAAAGTAGAACAAATTAAATATGCTCAAGATAGTGCGAAATCAAGTAGAGTGGCCTTTTAGCCATTTATGGAATTGGAAGCTAATGAATTCACAAATTCAGCTTTGTTGCCTCAAAAATGTTATAAAAGTAAAACAACAAAGTCTCTCACTCTTACTTGGTAACCAAAATCTGAAATTCACATCAAATAAATGCATCTGCTAATTGTTTAGCCGAAGAAAAACACAAATATATAGGGGAAAAAACAATAAAACCATAACAAATTTATAATGGTTTTATCTAGGGATGCTCCGAACAGGTTTCTTGCTGCCGATTCCGATACTGATCACCAATGTGACCGATCTTTGCCAATCACCTGGATTGATTGTTAATTTTTGCTTTAGGTATAAATGCTACTATGTGATCTGACAAAGTTAAAAAATGATCTGGCAATAAGTTCACCTAATTTAGGCATAAAACATGCAAAATACTTCCAGGCACAACACAGCAGCTTTTCAGTCAAAAGGATAACTGAAAAACCTGCAATCAGTAAAATAATAGTTCATAGTAAGGCTCTCAGTACCATAAATTATACATGAGTCAAATAAATCTGCCTCTATCAAGTAATGTAAAGTAAAAAAGGAAACATTCATTCAAAGTCAAACGCAGGCTGCATCGAAATAAACAATCCTTCCTGATAGCTTGGCTAGCTGATTATTGCTGATTATTGGTTGTTTCTGACCAAGCGGAGTAATTCTGCAGAACACAGTAGGAGGCAGAGGACAACGATGATTTTTTCAGAGATTATCTGTCTTGTGTTAGGACAGCGAAAGTTTTAATACATATCTAAAATCTTTTCCTCTTTTTAAGTTACGTGTTGCAGCTTTAAGCAGAGGTTCGGTGTGAGAAATTTACCTCAGGGTGAAGCACATCAAAATGCATCAATACAATGAATCTAATGTGACATTTGAAAGACAAGCTCTTGACAGTTTGGCTACATCGAGGCTCAATGCAGGAAAAAAAAGGACATCCAGAGCCTGCCACCTGCAGTGGCAGGTGGAGCGAAATATTGTGAAATATTACTACCAGTAGCATGTAGCGGCGGTTCAACAATGAGAACAGAACCAGCGTCTTACCTCGTCAGCTCAAAGACTTAAATTATTTTTCAGGTTATTTGTTTAGCTTTCTGACCGTGATATTAATCCAGGTGAGTGTTGGTAGTTGTGCGCTGCTTTGCTGGCCGCTCTGGATGTCCTTTTTTTTCCTGCATTGAGCCTCGATGTAGCCAAACTGTCAAGAGCTTGTCTTTCAAATGTCACATTAGATTCATTGTATTGATGCATTTTGATGTGCTTCACCCTGAGGTAAATTTCCACCGCAACATGCAAAAGTCCCGGTTCACTCTCAGAGCATTACAGTTCCACATCACATTGCTTAGGATTTACTGCTGCGCGCTTGCGCAGTGTGAAGGAAAGAGGAGATCAGCTGCACACGCAGGCTGTGAATGAGATACAGGTGATCGGCAACAAGAGACTGTGATCGGTGATTACCGATCATACACTTTTTCACGGAAATCGGCCGATTATGATCGGTGGCTGATTGATCGGCACACCTCCAGCTTTATCGTTATCGTTTGACGAGCTTTAAATTTGAAATGACATGCTAATGTCATGAAATTCTTGCTGTAACAAATAGGATGAAATGGAATGTCACACTTTGACAAGAAGCCTGCGCAGGTTTGCAACATTCCTGGATCCAGCAGTTCCAGGAAAGTTGCAGCTAAAGACATAGGTAGATAGCAATTCCTGTCTCCCACATAGCAACCGTACATCAAGTACTTAAATTAATGTTGTTTTTTTAAATACATTGACAGACCAATCATATAGTCCCTCTTTCTGTTACTCCTGTGTGCCCTCTTTCCAATCTGACATTGTCCATACTAGTCTGGAGTTTCTGCAGTGTTCTCTCTGCCAGACAGTTGTGAGTTGTGTTGTTGCCAGAAAGTCCAGCTTTGTGCCGACCACTGAGCCAGCATGTCAGATTTTCTTCTTCAGTTTGGAATGGTTTGCCTTAGAGATACTGCCACGCCAGCACACCACAATGTATAACAAGGCACTGGCGAAAACACACTGGTAGTGTTGTAGTTCTCGAGACAGGTCTTGGTCTTGAGACCACTTTTTGATTGTCTCGGTCTTTGGTCTCGGTCTTGTCTGTCTCAGGCGTTGAGGACTCGGGATTTTATTTTAAGACCAGTCAAGACCACAACTACATATGTCCCTGTACACTATGTCTACAGGGACATATGTACAGATACCTTAATCATAACCCCTATCCCTTTCATTCTTTTAATTATTCTTAATTATAAATTAATTATTGTGCGGAGGTGTTGACTGACGTGTTGCATATATGGGACAACGTTGTGACCAAAGTCTGTAATATAGTAACATGACATTCACAAACAATCTGATTCTTCTGGACACCTCTTTACTAAAAAGATAGAACTGGAGCCTCACTGAGAGCTGTTCTCTGTTCTTGTAATGCTATGCCTACACTGCAGTAGCTATTCATATTTTATTTAATTATATACATTGATATTTGTCTAATTAGCAAATCAGTGTTTTTATGGGAGCGTGAATCTTTCAGATAAATTTGAAAAGCAATTTTGATCATATTTCACATTTTATTGTGTCATATAGCAGAGGGCGCTGGTCTTGGTCTTGACTCGGTCTCAACTTCCCTCGGTCTTGGTCTCGTCTTGGTCTTGTCTTGGTCTTGTGTAGTCAAGACCACCTGCTGCTGGGGTTGTTTTACACACTGGCAAAACAGCAGCTTTTCACAGATGTTAAAGGATCTCAGTCTACTTATGGAGATGTTTGTATTACTTGTCAAGTCCAGCTTGTTGTCCAGCGACAGACCAAGATATTTATTGGTCTGCATGACCTCCGCCTCCTCCCCTCCTATCAGAACTGGTAGTGGACTTCTTCTGTCCCTCCTTAAAGTCCCTCACCAGGCTCCTGTACTCCTCTTTATTGTCTTTGATACACCCCATGATGGCAGTGTCATCGGCGTACTTCTAGATATGACATGTTTCAGAGTTGTAACAGAAGTCTGAGGTGTACAGGGTGAAAAGGATGGGTGCCAGCACTGTCTCTTGTGGGACTCCAATGTTGCTGACCAGAGTTTCAGACATGATGTTATTTATCCTGACAAAGTGTGATCGGACTGTGAGGTAGCTGGAAATTCAGGTGACCAGGCAGGAGTCCACTCTCATTCTTGTAAGTTTTTCCAGCAGTGCAGAGGGCTGGATCATATTAAAAGCACTCGAAAAATCCAGGTGTGAGTGGGCTTGATTTAGGAGGCAGATGATAGCATCCTTCCCTCCAACCTCTGCCACCCACTCCATATTGGCGGGTGTGTTACACACACCCGCCTCTTCCTGTTTGAAGAGCGGGTGTGGAGGTCTTCATACAAGAAACTCTTATTTGTTAAACTGTTAGAAAATTTTAAAATCTGTAAAAAGAAACACATGAAATGGGGCTGGATTAGCTTAAAGTTTCATAACTAGAGCTTCTATATTATAGAATTGTAGACCAAAATTGTGGAACATTTGTTTTATTTTCAGCTGGTGGTGTTCATTTTTACACTGCACTGTGTCAAACTAACAATCCCAACCAGTTGAAAAAACTGTTCGCCCTCTCACCTGTGGTGGCATTCTACCAAGAACGACTAAAGAAAATGACACATAAACCTCAAAAGACCTGAGCACCACCTCTTTCTTCACAAAACAGACATAAGTGGAGTTGTGTCAGATTTTAGTGGTTGAAGGATTTCTCTTTTGTCGATGGTAAAAGACAGCAAGCCATTTGTCCTGCTAGCATTAGACTCTTTTTGGTTGCATTTATACAGAATACCCTAGGTTATAGCTTGCTTCCTCATCCTAGAACTTGTCAAGTCCACTTGGTACTCGGCGCTCTGAGACATGCGCAGTGGTTTTCTCTCAGCGGCAGAAAATGTTTGTCTAATCGTCAGTAATGGAATATCGCTGCATAAATCATAAGAAATCCGATGGCCACAGCATCGCTTCGCTTTCACAGACGGTGGGGACAAAGTCTACCTTTTTTCGTCACTTAGAAAAGTAGCTCAAAGAAGTTAAGCTCCGTTGACGTGATGTTAGCAAAGCTAGCTGTACAGAGACACATAAGCATTGTGATGAAAAAAAGTTGTCACTCACTGCGCTGAATTATTGTGCGGAGATGTTGACTGACTTGTCGCATATATGGGACAACGGCGCTGTGTCCAAAAGTCTGCAATATAGTGATGTGACATTCAGGAACAGTACGATTCATCTGCTCGTCTCTTTACTTATTAGATAGGACTGGAGTGTCGCTGAGAGCCGTTGTTCTGTCAGAATAGCATATGCAGTGAGTACCATGCCAGCGCATGCGCATTAAGTCCGACCGTCAGTGGAGTTGTCAGTATACGCAACAAGTTATGACGAAAATAAGTCATTAAATTGTTTATAATATGACATAATATGATAACTAGATAGATATACATGCATTGTCGTGGTTTCAAAGTGTGTTTAATTAAAGCAGGTCTGGCTGCAGCTGGATGCCGTACAACTGTTAATAACTGTTAATAATGATCTACGTCATGATTCTATGTTGCTGATTAAATAAAATCATATGGTAATGACAGCGTATGCATGTCTGAGCTAAGCATACGACTATCTGACAACGTATGACAGAACACCTGTTCTTTGTTCTTGTAATGCTCTGTGTACATCATTATTTAATTTAATTATGTACGTTAATATTTAAATTAACAAATAACTAAAACACAAGAACGAAAGAGCACGCAGAGCATGCACATTGCTCTTAGATTGTTTTTGTTCAAAGTGGCAGCTGTAATGTCTGCCATGGTGTCAGACTGCCTGGCTTCATGTACTGGGAGAGAGAGTGAGAACAGTCACGGTGAGCGCCTTCTGTTTGGTTACTTCTTGCTTGTTGCTCCTTGGTCAGTGTTCATGGTTGAGCGTTATTTACCGTCAGGGCATTGCATCAATTGCTATGTTTAATGGTGCAGACAGTGGTGGTTTCTGACATGAGCAACATGGACAAACACCCAGGGCGTTATCTTTTTAAGGATGGCACGAGACCACCGCGGATTGTAGCACAGAGATGGAAGCAAAATTAATATTGATTAATTTTATTAAGCATTTAATATCTAGGTGTTTTTATGGGAATATGGATCTTTCAGATTATTTTGAAAAGCAATTTCAATCATATTTTACATTTTATTGTGTCATGTAGCGCGGGCCGCTGGTCTTGGTCTTGTCTCGGTCTCGATACACTCTGGTCTTGGTCTTGTCTTGGTCTCGGGTTAGGTGGTCTTGAACACAACACTGATCCTCTGTAACTGGCTGATGTACACGGATGCAACTGATTGTTGGATCTCTCCGATCAATTTAGATGACGACTTAATCTGCTGAAGGGAGCTCTTTCTTCTCAATGTTGCTTGGCCAAGTATTGGTATTGTGGCCAAACCACAATACCAAGGAAAAAGATAAAACTGACTCAATGAAAACACGGTAAAACTCAGACAGTATGGTTCAGTCTAGGGCTGAAACGACTGCTCGAATGTTTCGAATACCTCAATTATTAAAATTCCTCGAGGAAAATTTACCTGCCTCGAGACTTTGTTAATTTATGTTGTATTATTTAACGCACCATGTTCCGGCCAGAACTTTATTTGCGTTGAGCGGACCTCTTTTGTGGCGTAAGTCCAATTTTCAAGTTCGGCCGTAGGGATTTTATTGATTGATGATAATGCCCGGGTTTTCATCGTTTTTGGGGGACCAATAAGCATCCTTAAAATGACTGGGGGAATGCCTGGAGTACGGCAGCTTTTCTCCTCCGGGAGCTGCTGGTTCAAAGCGAATGACAGGAAGTGCGCTACAGGATTATTTATACAGGTGAGTGGATAGAATGAACATGGCGGGCGGCTAAGTAGTTGATGCTTACAACTACTAGGAGTGTAAGGGTAGCTTTATGGACGAACCGCACAATAAATTTCACGTCATCCCAGTCTCAACAAACGGGTGGCGGAAATCATTGTGGCAGTACATGGCTGGTAGATGAGTTTCTGAGTGTGATGAACAAAGGTGCCGTAAATATCCCGTATTGCTCTCCCCTCCCCTCAAACCCAAAGCTTGACTGCTTTGGGTTTGAGAATACAGACATTTATGTTTTATTATTTAGTACACCGTGTTCCAGCCGAAACATTGAAACATGGGTTTTAAGGTAATAATTCATCTATTAAACTCACTGAAGATGAATACATAAATTAAAAGCTGGATCATAGACATTTTTTATAAGCATATTTGTGAGCCTGCCTCTGTATTATTAAATTGAGTAGAATTTCAGATCTTTGTATAACTTTTCTTCAGGTTAACTTAGAAAGTGACAAAATAACAGAACCCACACCTTGGAGATGACGAAAACATAAAAACATATTAAACTGAAACAAATAAGCCTGGGAAGTGTCCTCAGCCAGGCAGATAATCAACAAGTTAGCATGAGTGTTATCAGCAATCACCAGAGTACAAGAGAGGAAGAAGCAGAGGGAAGGAAAAGTGGAAAGTCAGGAAGAGGTGAGGGGGCATTGTTACAGCTACATAATGTAAATTACTCTATTCTCAGTAATTCAGTTATGAACAGTTATTCAGACATTTCTGCATATAGTTACATTGAGTTATTTACATATTTTTACATAGTATAAAAAAGATAACTTTTTTCTCAATGACTGATATCAAATCAGATCAAACATTTCATGTTTTAATTCAGCTAGGATTATCAAAAGTATTTTTGTTTGCTAGATCTGGGAATATTTTTATTGATATTTTTTACTTTCTTTAAACAAAAAGAGCATACAGCACCCATTCAGAAATTTTAATACAATTTCTGCACAATTTATGCTGTATCCAGCAGTGCGTGTTGCTGGATACAGTCTGTTTTGCAACAGTAACAAACAATTTTTTTGTCTTTACACATGCAGAAAAAAAATAATATTCAATCTGTATCTGTCAGTCTGGCAACAGCAAGACTGTTGTGTATTAGTGTGAGGAGCATACTTGGCAGCATTTCTTGGCAACATGTTTATTGTTGCTCTGTTTTGAGAGGTGGAAACTAACTTTGTGTATAAGTCTGTGAAGAGTGTTCACATTATTTTTACACATGCATACTACGGCTGTATAATTAAATTGTTCTACAATATGTATCGATTTTTCATCCGCAAGTATCGATCCATTAAACCAGAGGGGTCGATATGCTTATACTCTTTTTAATATGTCTGATTTGAGACGGCGTAGCAACAAGACTCCGCCTCCCCCAGTCTCACTTTAAACTTGTGCTTAAAGAGCACATTTTACACTACACACCAGTTTTTCAATTGTGTTAATGGGTCAAGTAAAACAGAGTAATACTAAAATAAGTAATTTTTCCGAATGTCAGAGAAATATCAAAAACCGGCTTTTCTGGTTATGTGAAAGGGAATGAGCTTCCAAACGTAAAAAATGAAACGCAACATTAGATTCCTTTGTTTTAAGACATCTCAAATCTTCAACAAATAACGTTGGGCTGTATTTTGTTGCTAAGAAACTAAGTAAAGTTGCTCAAGTTATGGTGAAAGAGAAGCGGAACGGAGTAGCGGCAAATTCAGTGAGATTGCGATTTGGTTTTAGCTTAGTGGTTTCTGTTCTGTATATAAAGGATTACCTGAAGAATTAACGGCAGCGGCGCTCTGTTTTGAGCTGGAAGACGAAGAGGAGAAACCCGCAGCCGAAGTCTGGGCACAGTGAGGATTGCCATGATGACGATGGCGGATCGATCATTCTTATTAGTAACTGACAAAGAGTATCAGAGACTGAGAGAACGATGAGATCCTGGGAGTTTGAGAGGCAGCTACTCAGAGATACAAGCAGGGGAAAGGCACCGCTACGCTGCAGGAGTCAATCACTACGGGGTGAGGCAGAGCCACTCCCCCAGCAGCGAGTAGAACACAGCTTACAGCCACGGCTAACTCCAGGAGCCAAGGTAGAAAAGCCCCAATCAGAGCCAGGTACTGTGTAGTTGATGCTTTTAATCAGTTTTCAGTTAATTAAATCCAACTAAAAACTGATTAAATCCAAGTCTATGGTACACAAAACGTCACCAAAATCACTCTGTCCCTCTAAAATCTTTCAGAAAATCATGTGTATCGAAGCGTATCGATCGCCAAATATTGTGATATATATCGTATTGTGAGCAGAATATTGTGTATCGTATTGTATTGTGAAATGATTTAACTACACCCCTAATGCATACACACACACTACTCACCGCTTTACGTCCAGAGTTTTTTTGCAACCCCACACTGTATACTTGGACATAGTTATGATTTTCTTCCCCTTCTGATTTAACCTAATGTCATTTTCATTTAAGAAAAGGGTGACCCCCACAACCTGCCCAAACCCCTTGTTGTTTGGGCAGGTTGAACTGAAATGTGAATTTCCCCTCTGGGGAAGTATATTAATTCATTCACTCAGTCATTTTAAATTGTGTCAGACTGTGATTGGACACTGTAGACAGATTTACTCACAGGACTCTGCTAAAACTTTTTAATTAGGAGGTGAACATAATTTGGAAATTGAGTTTTTAAAAATTGAGGTCACAATTAGTAAAACACTAAAACACACTCTGGCAAAATACAAGCCAAATTCAAAATCTTTATTGTGGCAATGTTTTTACTGACATTGCTCTGCAAAAAGTGTCCATGCTCCTGTTGGTTTACTGAGTTGTCTAGGGCAAGATTTTAGCTTTTAATAATTAAAAATAAAACATAAAAAAGACTTGAGAACAACATTTTTATCAACACAACTATCACAGCTTACATTTGTAGCAGCCATTTTGAATTAAAATTTTGGAGTTGGTAAATAAATAACCACTTACCAACCACTTGCAGTGTTTTACACCTTCACACACTGATACATCAATATGCACTTCACTAGGCAGTTTGAAGTCCAAGCAGACAATGCCATGTGGTCAGGAGGAGCTGAAATACAGCCCAGCTCTCCATTTGAAAGACTATTAATCTTCCCTCTCAGCTTCAGCTGCTTGAAAACAAACCTAATTAGTTTCCAAGTGGAATATCCATTTCGGTCTCCATTTTTGTCAATTTTTATTTATATCCTTGTCTTGGACCTTGAATATTTTGACTCTAAAGTATAAACAGAATGACCTAATTCCAAAGACTTACTGGTATTTGTGCTCTAAATAGACAATTGCAAAAAACATCTCCTCTTCAGACCTTAAAATTTGTGTTTATTTTAAAGAAATGATACAACTCAACTAAAATTAACAAATGCATTGATACAGTTTCTCTTTATACTCACTTCAAGGTATGTGGAAATAAATCCTTGCTGAATTCTCAAAAACATAAAACTTGCACAGATTTTTATTTGAGATTTGATATTTTCTATGCACAAAGTGATTAAAAGGTTATTCAAAGGTTGAATAATGTTGGACGGCTGCTCAGCTTTCTGTTCAACTTTCTGATTATGTTAAGTGACAAGAGTTGAAGCACTTCTTTGTGATGAAGAGTATTTTGACCATTTGACTTTAGTGAACTTAGTAAAAGTTTCATTTCAGCAGTCCACAGAGTGTAAAGATGTGACATCAGTGACACTGATGTGAGGAGATTGTTCTGCAGAGCAGAATCTTTATTTGAAGCCACCCTAATTCAATCACAGAGTTGCATGTAATCTGGCATTCCATCCTGCACACACACTGGAGTGTGTGGATCCATGAAAGTCTCTTTTCATTTACCACTGGACATAAATGCCTTCTTATGCTCTTGTTAGCATTTCTGTTTTTCATCGACATGTAAAAGTCATCTCACTGTCTATCAGTCAGCACACCTACTACACCTTCTATTCATTACTTCCCAGAGGATTAGACCGATTTAGCAAAATCTCTTTCTGCTGCTGTAAATAGGCAGATGGGCCCTTCCCCCACCCTACATGTACACACACTGCTCTCTCAGTGGCTTCAAAGTAACGGAACATTTCTGAACAGAAATTATGCACTGAATCCCCTGTTTTTGATTTGCCTTCGCTCTATCAGGTGTAGTTTGTCAGTTTCTATTTTTTTGTTTGTTATGCTGGTTGCAATATTTATCAGGGACAGATAAAAATACAGTTCAACAATGTATAAAGTTATCTTTTAATACCTTTTGTCTCATTATGACATACTGTGTATTTTTACATGCTTTAATGTTGCAGCATATTGTTTTGCCATTAACTTCAAAGGTAGCTTTACAAAAAAGCTTCCAATGCTGTAGGTGCCTTGTAGACAAGAAAGTTTTATGAGAGAGAAAAGAGGTATGGGAGTCAGGCTACAGACTAAATAAGCTGAGAGGTAGATATAGAGGGTGTGGGTTGCATGAAAGTTTACTAATGCTGGTTATACACAGCCCCCTCTGGTGGCAAGGATGGGGCTGAAAAGGCCTTTCAGTGGGCTTTTCAGAACAAGGCCTTTAGAATGACCCATAGCAACACACTCGTATATAGATATTAAAGGTCACTTTGCTTCCTCTTGTTTCAGATTGTGCAAAAACATTGACTAACATTGACTAGCCAACACTCCTGTTTTCAACAGTATTGAGGTCTCATGTCAGGAGTCATGAGGTCTCATCATCATGATGCAGACCTCATGATGATGAGGTCTACATCATCATCATGATGCAGACCTCATGATGATGAGGTCTACATCATGAGTCATGATATAGACCTCATCTGGACATAGCCACTAATCTCTGTCTCTGTCAGAAGATCACCACAGTGATTCAGTCATTATAAGTAAATCCCTCAGCTGGCACACAAATTTTGGGCCATTATTAAAAAAACAGAAACAAAGTACCATATGGTCAGGAAACTTGCATGCTCAGTAGTTAATCTCTCTTCCACATGAGCTGTTTGTTTTTTAACCTGTTCTACTATTTAGAACAGGGATGTTGATTTCCAACACAGATCAACATCCGTTTGATCCTCAGAACTTGAAATGTCATTCACTGTGGTGGGGGCCAAAGTGGGTACTGTCATGATTTGAGTTTTTCTGTGTGTTTATTTTAGGTTCTTGTGTTTTCAGTCTCCGTGTTGTCTTAGGTGTCCTGATTGTTCCTAGGTGTGTCTCATTCTGTGATTACCCTCTGTGTATTTAATGCCACCTGTGTTTCTGTGTCTTTGTCGGGTCCTTGTTGTCTAACTGTCTTACCATCTCGTCTGTCATCTAGCCTTGTCCTTTGTCACCAGTTGCTACCAGTTGTGAGCTTTAGCCTTCCGTTCACTCTGTGCTGCCCTGGATTTTCGGACTTTGTGCTTCTTATCATCATTAAATCATCATATTCATCATTTCAACCTGAGTCCTCAGCGTCTTCCTCACCACCTCTCACTGCATTTTATGACAGTTATATGTTAATTCTGGGAAATAAAACAGTGGGGCTAAAGATTACAGTGGTGACAAGGAGGACTTCCAACCGTAAACATTTGGGGCTCATTGCAGATGATAAATGGTCAAAATAAACTAAAGGTGTGTCTGTAATGCAACTGAAAGTTTGTTCTTTCAATATTTAGAAGGTGACAAGGATTAAGGGAGGGCAAGTCAATGTGTTACTATGTGAAAAAAATGCTTCATAGTTTTATAAATTAGTACTATCAAAGTCTACTGCCTTTCATCTAGTTACTGTTATTACCAGCTAATCAGTCACCCTAATAACAGTAGAGGAAACTTTGGCAGCTCCTGTTGTATTAAATGGATGGGAGAAAGATCTAACAAAGGCAAGCAAACAAATGTGATATTAGGTGGATAAATTCAAACTGGAGGCAGATTAGTGATGTGAAAAATGATGGCTTAAGGAACATTGTCATCATTGTAACAAATAATGACAATGTTCGCCATTCCGAACTTGTGACTGTAATGAAAATAGAAGAGAGATATTATGCTGAATCATTCACCTAATTTTTTTTTTTATATTGGCGGCAGTGGAACATTTCAAAGAAAGTCAGCTGACTTAGGACAGATACCGCAAGGAATACGATCATCCATGGATCTACCTTTGGAACATGTCCCTTGCTTTTCGCAGTCTTGAGTGTTGTGGTATTTTTGCGGAATTTGATAATGTCCTGACCAAACACAACAAATTGTGGACCCAGATGCTGCAGAGTTTGAACAATTTCATTTGTCCATGTTGAACAATAGCAAATTCAACATGGACACATGAAAGAGCTTCTTTCACAAGAAATTCCTGCATGTTGAAAAGCATGAATTGAAACAAACAAATTCAAACTGGGGCAGATTAGTGATCTGATGTACCAAACCTGTTTGCTACATCAGATTTGGTACAAAACCAATTTATCAATAGCTGCATAATTGGGAAAAGGTAGTCTTTAGTTTGAACATAGTCATGTGAAAGATGAGAAAGGCCCATGGGAGGGTTCTGTGGATGAAGAAGGCCCACAAGGATGGTGGAGGGCACTCAGACACCTAGGAAACGCTACAGAGGAGGCTAAGACTGGCTCAGTTGACGAGGAAGGCTCACGGGGGGTCTCAGATGATAATTACTCTGGCTCTGGGAGAGAACTGTGGAGATCAACTGTTAATTGTGTCAGAAATATCAATTGAAAAGGAAATTTGCTGTCCTGTGAAAATCTAAACTATCTGAATATATTTTACTATCTACATTTATCAACTTGAAATGAAGACAGACAGGAACAGTAGGTTTGTCCAGATGATGTATAAAAGTTCAAGGGCCAATGAAATGGGATCTTTGTGGATTTCACAGAGATCCAGACACAAATACAGTTTAATCTGAAGATTCTGGAGGCTGTTTGAACATTAGTGTAAATCCTTATTTATGTTAAGAAGTCAACATTGATGAGGAAAGTACCTTTCAGTTTCTTCTGGTGAATAAGGTCTAGCAGTTGCAGGTGATGTTCCTGGCAGGTCCAGGTCTACCTTCAATACTGCTGAAGCAACAAAATATGGTGTCAGTGATAGTGACCAACATCCAGCTTACCTGATCAAAGGTAGTGTACATTTGGAAATGTCTGATTAAGGATTAATTGGTAAATTAACTGTAGGTTAAATAGCTGTTTTCGCAGTGATGTACGCGCTATTTACCCAAACACAAAGTAAATTTATATATAGAGTGAGATGTATGTTGATAGCGGTACTGACAGGACAGAGGTATAATAAATAACGGTAAAAATGAAAACATAAACACAAAAACTCAAGCTTTGTGTTGCCAGCATGCAATGCCAGCATTGAGACGTGAACTATCTTTGACATTCAGTGCGGGCCAAAACTATTTTAACCATATGCATGCTCTGCTATCACAGATGGCTTTCTTTGCCTGTCTTTACCTGTCAATAAATAAAAAGCAAATGAACCACAACACTACTAAAAAATGGTATGATTATGTAGCAGGGTGGAGGTATTATGGGGGGACGGATTAATTTCCTAAAGATACTTATCAATTTCCTTGTCAGCGTCATGAAACTAGGTCAGCGAGGGTTAAGGTTAAGATTGAAAATAGGCTCTTACACTGTGCTGAAGTGTGACACTAAAAATACAAGGACTTCATAGAGCCAACAGCTAAAGTAACATAGCTCACATAGACATCAGCTCCCGCTGACAGAAAAATATGACGACAGAGTATCAAACCACCAGGCATATAAAATGTAATCTAAAATGATTAAAAATTACTTGATATCTCATTATAATCAGAGAGCAAAGCGTGCAGGTTTAACTTGTACTTACTTCTTCTATGAAACTGAAGTTGGTTTCCGATTCCAGCATCCGATTTGGGAAATGGCTAAAGGGCAATTCCACCTAATTTTTCACTGGCTTCAGCACCTTTAATCTACTCTAATTCCAAAACTAGACCCAGACTCTTCAAACCTGGACTGGATTATTCTGCTCTAATAGCAGAATATAAAAAACGATGTATGGGATTTGTGAAACCTTTATCTGATTTGTGAAACTTCACTAAAGTTCAGAATACTATTCACACTTGTTCCATGCAGTTTTTTTTTTTTTTTCAAATTCAACTCTAATTCAAAACCACTTCATTAATCCCAAAGGGAAATTAAATGTTGGTGTAGCTAATTAATTCTTTAAAGAGTAACTGATGATGGCTGTTGCAAGGAAAGGTCTTCTGCAGCAGTCTGTACTGCACTGAATGTTAAGAAGCCTCTGACTGAAGACGGTCTGCCTTCCCAAGACAGTCTTGTGACAGTGGGATTACTGAAGCAGGTGTATGATGGCAACATCAACTCTTAATTCCACTACAATAATTAAACTGCAGGGGGTCTTGATATATCCTTGTCTGCTTATTCAGGTGGGCCACCATGTTTGGGATTTGTCTCACAAATCCCAAACATGGTTTTAAATATTCTGCTATGAGAGCAGAAGAATCCAGTCCAGGTTTGAAAAGTCTAGGTCTTGTAGTTTTGGAGCTGGAGCAGTTCTAATCTGACCAAGATCCAAAAAAGTGGTGAAATTAATTTTTATTGAAGTTTCACAAATCAGATAAAGGTTTCATTAATCCTATACATCATTTTATATATCTTGCTATTAGAGCAGAATATTCCATTCCAAATTTGAAATGTCTAGGTGTTGTAGTTTTGGAATTAGAGAACTTCTAGTGAGACCAAAATTGAAAAAGGGCAAAAACTGCAAATTGTTCAAGTTTCACAAATCAGAACAAGGTTTTAAATATTCTGCTATTAGAGCAGAAGAATCCAGTCCAGGTTTGAAAAGTCTGGTGGTGTAGTTTTTTTAACAAGCGGAGATTAAAGGTGCGGTAGGTAATGAAAAATTAGGTGGAATTTATGGTGGCTGACAGGTACAAATGCGCAGCAACAGAGAAAACATGCAAACAAAAAAAGAGACGCAAACAAAAAAGAGATGCAAAGGGAAAAAAACGCAAACAAAAAAGGCAACAACCTCAAATGAAATGCAGCAAACAAAAAGTGCTGAAAACAGAAGTGCTCCAGACCACTAGACGGAGTCGAACAAAAAACAGCTGTGTCCAAATTTAGGGTCTGCATCTTTTAAAAAGGGTGTTAAGAAAAGCAGCAATGGCGGCAAAATTATTTGTGCTGTGTTACCCTTAAAATTACACAAAATGATTTTTTTACAAAGTTTTTAGGCGAGAATGTAGATGTATAGATCTCAAATATCTGCTCAGTTCAACAGTAAATCACTTAATTGCAATATTGCTCCGACATTTTCGGATTTGTCTGCTCCCGCTGCATTAACAGCCAGCTCCCCTTGCCAGCTCTTAACTGGCCGAACGCTCCAGGTTCAGTACACCGAGAGAGAACCTTTGTCTTCCGGAAAATCGTTTTAAAAACTCCCGCTGGTTTTCCACTATGAGTGGAGGTGAAACACAGATATTAAGTCTGGTAATAGCTGCAAAAAATTTTTGTTCACTAAAGTATTTAATTTAATCGTGAACAAATGGGTTTGACTGATTAAAGTGAAGCCTTCAAACATAATAGTTTTATTTAACTGTAATGTCTTACTTCCTGAGATATGGAGAGTATTTGAAAATGAATAATTTGCGTACATCCCTTGCTTTACATGTTTAAACATTTTAGAATCAGACAAACCTTTTTTTTTTACTATGGAACAGCCTTTATTACAAAAGATGAAGAATAATACAGAAATAAAGAGTAAAAAAACTGAGGCTGTTGGAAGTGTGAACCAAGTCTCAAAAATCCTTGTGCACTTGTAACCCGATTTGTGCGTAAATGCAGTTTTGACTGTGTTTCTCGTGACTCGTGTACTTATTTAACATTTGTAGGCATCGGAGAAGGTTTGAATTTGTAATTATCAGATTTGTGAGATTGAAGTTAAAAAATCTGTGTAGGGACTTCCGGATGGCGGAGGAGCGAGCAACAGCTTAAATCCTGAGCTCCCAGACGGTCGAGTTACCCCCCGACAAACAACTTATAAAACATTGTTTTTAGTATTTATATGTCATGTCAGGGAGTAACAAGATGAATTCAGCGAGAAAACACGAAAGAAACTGTTGTTTTATCGAAGGAGGTCTCTGAAGATAGCAAGCTAGCAGCGGACAACTATGGACGCTATGGGAGCTAACATTCTTACAGAGCTGAAAGAAGTTCACACAAAACTCAAAAAACAAATCACTGACCAGTCAGGACTCATAAAAAAGGAAATGTCTGAGTTTAGAAAAGAGACGGGGAAGCGGCTTGACGACATTGTTACAGACCTGAAAGACGTAATGAGCAGAGTTGAGGAGGTTGAGCAGCGAATAACCGAGGTAGAGGAATTCAACATGGATGTCAAAGATGTACTGAGCCACACGCTCCAGCTACAAGAAGACCTCCAAACACGTCTAACTGACCTGGAAGCCCGCTCACGCAGGAATAACATTCGCATCCACGGGATCACAGAGGGAGAAGAAGGCGATAACTTGCTAAAGTTACTTCATAGAGAATTTTATAAAAACTGAACTCTCCCTCATGGACATCACACGGGGCATACAGCGCTGCCACTGGTCACTTGGGTCCAAACCGCCATCCGGTTCTAACCCCAGCTCCATCGTGATACATTTCCCCAGAGTATACCACAGAGGAACTTGTGCTTCGTTCTGCGTGGGTTAAGAAAGTGATACAGCTGAGAGGAAAGCGGGTGTTCTTCGATCAAGATTTCCCCAGTGATATCCTCGCTAAACGTACGTAAAGCATACAATCAAATCAGGAAGATTTTAAAAGAGAAGGGACTTAGCTTCCAGACCATGTACCCACCCAGACTTTGTGTGTTTTATGAGAACGGCCCTGTGGTTTACAACAATGAACAGGACGCGTCTGATGACATGAGGAAGATGAACATGTTTGAAGCGCCGGACAAACCAGCGGAGGACGCCTCCCAACCCAAACCGAGAGCCTTTTCCCAGGAAGGAGCAAGAAACACATCTTTCTATTTCTGAGCATAAAAAACTAGGCAAAATGGGGTTTAAAAATGTGTACTTTTCTTCATATACAAAAAGCAACTCTAGAGGAGTAGCGATTTTATTGTCTAATAGGCTGAATTTTCAGTTCTCACAAATTAAAGACAAAGAAGGACAGTACATACTGGTCAAAGGATACGTAGATAATAAAGAAGTCACCTTACTGAATGTGTATAGACCACCTGGAAATAATAAACAGGTTATTAGGAAAATTTTTAACACGATTACAACAGAAGTATCTCGGATATTGATATGCTGGAACGTTCACTTAAATCCTTTTCTGGACTCATTCAGTAAAATTACAAATGCCCAGACAGAAGCAATATACATTAACAGAATGCTTAAAGAATTAGGGTTGGTTGATGTTTGGAGGAATTTACACCCTCAAGAGAAAAAATACACCTTTTTTTCTTATTCTCATCAGATGCATTCAAGATTAGACCATTTCTTTATGCAAAATGTTGATAAACATAGAATAATAAACTGACATGGGGTGAGAGACATATCTGATCATGCGGGGGTGTATATGACACTCCACCTGGATAATGATCGCAAAGAAACCCTGTGGAGGCTTAACAATAGTTTATTAATGACAATCAATTTAACAGCTTCGTAGAAAAAGAATTCAAAGACTATATGGATCA
This sequence comes from Poecilia mexicana, assembly GCF_051168715.1. Taxonomy (NCBI): domain Eukaryota; kingdom Metazoa; phylum Chordata; class Actinopteri; order Cyprinodontiformes; family Poeciliidae; genus Poecilia; species Poecilia mexicana. The sequence continues at coordinate 26,661,498 of NW_028263388.1, forward strand.
CAAAAACACAGGGGATATTTCTCCCTGTATTTTATGGGACACAGCAAAGACTGTTCTGAGAGGGAAGTTAATTATGTGGTCCTCCCATAAGAAAAAAGAAAAAGAGAAATGTTTAAAAGATCTTACTATAAAATTAAAATCTCTAGAAATACAGAACATGGAAAATAACAGTGACCACACCCTACTACAAATAAGAGACACAAGACAAGCTCTAAACTGTTTATATGAAGACCAGATAGAGAAAAAAGCTAAATATTTAAAACAGAATTATTATGAAAATGGACCCAAATCAAAGAAATTTCTTGCCTGGAGAATACGTAAACAACAAACTGATAGATTTATACAGAAAATTCAAAATCCAACAGATAAAAAGACATACCACTCTCTAAGACACATTAAGAAATCTTTTGAATTATGCTACACTCAATTATACACCCAGCCTCATACAGTAGACCCGTCCTCAGTGAGGGCATTTCTTGCCTCATTGGATTTACCATCGATAGGAACAAATCAAAATAATAGACTAACACAACAAATAACTGAGGAGAAGATTAATAAAGCAATTTCAAAAATGAAAGGGGATAAGATGGCAGGTGAGGATGGCTTCCTGGCAGAGTGGTATAAACACTTCCGAAAATTATTCACTCCACTGCTTAGGGATTGTTTAATCTTGTAGTGTCTGGAGGGGAAACACCACCATCTTGGAGAAGAGCAGTGATCTCAGTGATTCCTAAGCTGGGTAAAGATAAAACAGAATCTGGTTCATACAAACCAATATCAGTTTTAAACATTGATTACAGGATATTTGCAACAATACTGGCTAAAAGGCTGGAATTCATAATCCCAGAAATTAGAGAAACAGATCAGACCAGTTTTGTTCACAACAGGCAAACCCATGACAACGTGAGACGGGCTCTCCACCTCATAGATCGAATGAAAAACACAGAATCGATAGCTGTCAGTTCAGATGCAGAAAAGGCGTTTGACTCAGTGTGTTGGAACTATCTTTATTTAGCTTTGGAAAGATTTGGCTTTAATCATCAAATTGTTTTCAGTCTCTGTATGAGTGACCCTCTGCCAGGATTAAGATCAATGGGGATTTATCAGATAACACACAATTAGGAAGGGGCTGTCGCCAAGGCTGCCCCCTCAGCCCCACATTGTTTGTGCTTTTTATTGAACCTCTAGCACAGGCCATCAGAGAACACAAGAACATTATGGGTGTAACTATTAAAGGCACAGTGCACAAGATATGCCTCTATGCTGACGATGTGCTCGTAACACTATCTAACCCTGAAGTTAGCCTACCTAATCTTCTTTCTTTATTCAAGACATTCGGCATTTACTCACGATATAAGTCAAATTCACAGAAAACACAAGTTCTCTCATTTAACTATCAACCATCACTAAGAATTCAGAAAATGTTCAGGTTCAACTGGCACAATAAGTCTATAAAATATCTGGGAGTTTAAATTCCCACAGAGCTATCCAACCTTTTTGAATGCAATTACATCCCACTGACAGCAGAGATTAGGGTGGATTTACAGCGTTGGTTGTTAACGTGGGCGTAGGTTTGGGTAGGGACGGTAGGGACATGTCCCGACCAATATTCATGGTTTATGAAAAAGTCCCGACCAATTTTTGCCATATTGGCTCAAAGAACGTGGATCTACGATCTTTGATTAGCAGCAACAGGCGGTGCGCGGAACGGAAGCTTCTTAGTTTGACATTTATTATGAGCCTCCGAGACCGTGTCGGAACGGTGCTGTCGGGGGGATGGGGGGAGGGGGAGTCAGTTGAATCGTCGGACGTTCTTTGATTAGCTGCAAAAGGCGGCGGCTAGCTGGGCACACGCGTCTCCTTCTGAGTCTCCGAGACCATGTCGCCACCAAAAAAGAAAAGGACAGACATTAGAAGTTATTTCGCTACGTCGGCTGTAAGTACAGTGAGTGGACCCATAAGTTAGATATCTATCACGCAACGCATTTGTTGTAAAGTCCGGTGTTTAGTAAGGTCAGCACTGAATGTGAGGTAGAATAGGTCTGTTAATTATGTAATATTTTTTCTTTTTTATTTTATTATTGATTTCTTCTTATCTGCAATTGTGTTTGCTGTATCCAGAGGATATTTCTTTTAATCTTACTTGTAACGTTTGCTGAATTTTGTAAAGGAAAAAGTAAAGTGTTCTTGAACTGATCTGCTGAATATGACTGTATCTGGTTGTATACACAAGATGTATGATATGGTTATGGTTGGGGGGAGGGGGTTATTAAGCCAATGTGGTTCCCCCCCCCTTCTCAAAAAATGTTCGGTGCTCTTGGTCATTTCACTGTGCTGCCGGGGGTGTCAAGGTCCCCACCAAAACTTAGACCGAACCTACGCCCTTGGTTGTTAACCATGAATCTACATAATCAAATAGATATAATAAAGATGAACCTTTTACCAAGGCTTCTTTATCTTTTTCAGGCTCTGCCTGTAAAGGTACCTGACAAACAATTGCGCGATTGGGATAGAATAATCTCAAATTTTATCTGGGCTAAACAAAAACCAAGAGTAAAATTACAGACACAACTATCAAAGGAAAGGAGTGGATGGTTTTTTTGTTTTTTACCACACCTCAAGGACTATTGCAGAGCAGCACAGATGAGTGTTAGTTGGTTGGTGTGAAGCTAAATGGAAAGGGATAGACCTGTCTTATTGTGATATACCTCTACAATCCTGGCTCAGACATCATTGTCTTATTAAAAAAAACATAGATTCTGACCTAATACCCTTATGGATAAAAGTGCCGTTGGACATATAGCATAAAATATTATGCCATACTAACCCTAACCCTAAAGGAAGTAAAAATTGAAAGAACTGCTCGGATTTTAAGATGGCCTGCTTACGATAGAGATTTTCTCCCTGCAAGGATGGACAAGAGATTTACACAGTGGTCACAAAAAGGTAAAACAAGTTACTGGAAGATTACAAGCAATAGTGAATTAAAAAGTTTTAAACAACTTCAAGATAAATATAACCTGGAAATTTTGACTTTTTTAGATACCTCCAGTATCTAAAAATTACAATAAAAGTATAAAACGTATAAAATTTTTGGAAGAGGGCAAGACAGGTATACTTTAAATCCTACTAGATTCGAGCAACGGAAGACCTCCCAAAAAAATAACATCCAAACTATACTCATGTCTACAAACAGGGAGAAAATGTAATACAACATATATTAAGGTTAAATGGGAAAAGAAGCCAAAATAACAATAACTGATGACCTTTGGTTAAATATATGCAATTATGTGATTCACACGTCAAGTTCTGGCCTGTGGAAGGAATTTTCCTGGAAATGTTTCTTTTATTTCACCTAACATAAAAAGTAAACATTGTAACAACACTGAAAAGGCAAAAATGTTGGAGGAATTGTGGGAATGTGTCTGCAGGACATTTCCATGTCTTCGGGGGAATGTATTAAGATCGCACCCTATTGGTCAGAAGTGATAAAATAAATCAATACTAAAATGGACTTAAATCTACACTGTGATTTTACTGTGACTTTCTTGGGTAATTTACCCCAGGAACTGAAGAAATATGATAGCTATATCCTATTAATATTATTAGCAGGTGCAAAGAAAGCTATAACTTGCAGGTGGCTTGATGTGGAACCACCATCATGTTTGGACTGGAAGGTCATGATTGAGGAAATTCACGAAATGGAGAGACTGACTCTTTCATTAAGACTTGACAGCTCGACACCAACTGTATAATTGATGTAATTGCCTTTTTTGTTGATTATTACTAGAGGTGTGCCAATCGATCGGTCACCGATCATAATCGGGCCGATTTTCGTGAAAAAGTGCATGATCGGTGATCAGCGATCATTGGCTCTTGTTGCCGATACCGATCATCTCATTTCCAATCTGCCTGTGTAGCTGTTCTCCTCTTTCCTTCACTCTGCGCAAACGCGTAGCAACAAATCCTAAGCGATGTGGAACTATAACGCACTGAATGAATGGGGAAGTTTGCGTGTTGCGGCGGAAAATTGAAGCAGGTCAAAATGCATCAACACAACGAAGCTAATATGGCATAAAATCAATGAAATACTTGACAGAGTTTGGCTACATCGAGGCTCACTGCAGTAAAAAAGACATACGGAGGATCAGATAGCAGGTAAAGCAGCGCACAGCTACAAACACTCACCCGGATTAGCATGACGGTCAGAAAGCTAAACAAATAACCCGCAAAATTATTTCAGTCTTCGAGCTGCGATGTAAGACTCTGGTTCTGCTCTCGCTGTTGAACCGCTGCTACGCTACAGATAGTAATATTTGACAGACGGAGCTTCGCTTCTGCTCCACCTGGTAGTGACTCTCACACCGAACCTGCTTAAAGCTGCAGCATCTAACCTAAAGAAATAAATTTTACATACGTATTAAAACTTTCGCTGTCCTAACATGAGACAGATAATCTCTAAAAAAATAATCGATCACCTCCCTGATCTGCATATTTACTCCACTCAGTCAGAAAGAGCCACTCAGAACTAGCAGTAACCAGCTAGCCGCCATGCTAACAGGAAGTTTTCATTCAGTAAATCTGGATTGTTTATTGTAATGGAACCTGTTTTTGCCTTTGAATGTTAAATTTTATACTTGAATTTTTTTTGGCAATGTTGAGAGGTTTTATTTTGGCTCTTTGCATTATTTAGCCTCTTCAGAGCCTTCATATGTTATCAGTCTGTTAAAAAATAGTATTATCAATAGCAGTACAATTTGCACAATGCCTGTTTTGTTTAGTTTTCTTCTTGAAAAAATTTATTAAAAACAAGTTTTTGTTTAAATTAAGGTGAATTCATGGTTCCTTTTTCCACATAATGTAACCGGTAGTGTTTATGATAAAAAAAAAAAATAATTATGTGATCGGTATCGGTGATCGACCCTCATGGGTGATCGGTATCGGTATCGGGAGGAAAAAAACCTGATCGGCACATCTCTAATTATTACTCAACTGCTCTTGTCAAACTAAATGCTCTGTAATTTTTGTTAGAGGGGGGTCTGACTGTTCAATGTATGTATGTATAGTTCTAAAACTGCTAAAATTACAAAAATAAAGTATTAAAAAATCTGTTTGTAGAATTTTAATATTTGTAGAAATTGTAATTGTGTGTGTGTACTTCTATTTTGCATTTGTAATTTTTTTATATTTGTGTGTGCCTTTGACCCAGAGTTAAGCACAAACTTTCGTTTTATGGTTTACAAATCATGTTTCACAGATACAAATATCCAAAGTTACACACAAAGATGCTTACACGGATTACAAATCCAGCATTACACATGCACAGGTATTTTGAGACTATTTTCACTCCATACTTTCAGCCCTCTGCGTGATCCTGTGGGAATAAGACGATGAATGGATGAATGATTTTTTTGCAGGTATTGTGCACTTTTATTTTGAAGGTGGAGTTATGGCAGTGATGTAAGGCTGTCCTTGTGGAGCACATTGTAGAGAGGGAGGGCAGAGCGCAGGGTCCGCACACTCAGGGCGTCCGCTGCCTGAAAGATGCTCACTGCAGACTAGCTCCATATTATTATTATTATTATTATTAATAATAAACAGGGAGCAGACGCTGAGAATCCAATGAATGGAGTTACTTTTTGCCTTGTTGGGATTCCGCCTCACTCGGACACTGAAGTAAGTTTAAAGTCAAGATCCTGATGAAGTGTTTTGTTCCGCTTTGTTTCTAACTTCGCTCTCTGCTGGTACTGAAACCACATGTGCATGTTGCACATTGTGTGCTTTTAGGCTGCTCGACAGAACTCCTGCAGTGAGGTTGCAGTGGACTTGTCTTTCACTGAATGAATGGATCTCTGTTCTGATGACGCAGCTCTGCGTGTTAGATATTCACGTGCGTTACGTAACTTGTTACATTTGCGGACCGGAAATGTTCCAGCATTACCATTTCAACCTCATAATGTTTGTATACTCCTGAGTAAGCGCTGTTATGTTTGCAAATAAAATGATGACTAAGATGGAAAGACAGAAATCAGTGACAGACAGAAGTTACTGGGATGTTTCAGCTTGTTCTTCAGCTGGGGGATCATACTGACTTCAGTGCTGTTGGATCCATGAGGATCCAGAGGAATGCTCCATGGCTTACGGGGGTTGGCTAAACAGACAATAAGAAATGGGTCTGGAATGAAATTCATGCATTCCCAAATGACGGCCCACGCTCGGTGACAGAAAGGATATTGTTGCCTTCATCTGTGTTTCAGCACAGAGGCCCTCATTCAGAGCTGGTAGTAAAACAGATTTTTTCTTTAAAAATCCCAGAATGTCAGTAATAAAATGTTCGTCTTTACAAATGATGGCTCTGAAATCAAGCACCCCTGTCATCACTCCCACTACACAGCTCTATTTTTAACTGGCCTTCACTGATCTTATTCCCAGTTTATTACTGTGAGAATGTGCCATGGCCCAGTTAGTGTCATCTTCATGAGAAAATCAATGACTCTGGGAAGAGAGCTTCTAAACCAGAGAACAGTTAGTGACAGACAGTTCAGGTCCAGAGAAACATCTGGATCTGTAGAGTCTGAGCTACTCTCCTTTAGTGGTGTTTGAGGGAAATCCAACATCACTGAATATAATAACTTCACATAACTTCCACCAAGTTATGGTGAAAGTTAACATTTAGCCACACCTAAAAACAAAATGTATTTATTCTATGTTGCACCAATTTCAAATAATAGATATTAATGCATGCATCATCTTCACAAAACTGAGATTTTGCCTCAAAATCAGACCCTTTATACTACATTTAAAGAGTAGTATAAACCCTTTAAACATTTATACTACCCTTTTATGCACACAGACACTCTATTGTTAAAAACATATGTTAATATGAAACAACTGCCACACACTCAAAGCTAAATTGTCTGTGGGCAAAATGAAAGAAGTCCTCTCTCACTGCACTTTTGTTGATTATTGTACAGCTTCAAAAACTAAATGAATTAATGTGGGCATTATGTAATTTTGGTTATTTGGGTGTGAAAACTGCACTATGTTCCTCCCAAATAAAATTCAAATCCTGGTTAACTCAAGTTACTGTCCTTGCATCAGAAATGCAAGGACCAGGGCCGGTCCAAGGCATATATATATATATATATATATATATATATATATATATATATATATATATATATATATATATATATATAATGTTTTCTGTCATTATAATAACAAAAACATACAATTTCATCTTGAAGTGATTTGTTTTTATAATAATATATTTGATAATGTATGTAGAAATCATTATTTTATGGACAAAAAGAAAAAGAAAGTATCCATCTCTTTCATTATATCAAATGTTCTTTATTTAACACTAAATAAAGTCTGGTAAGTACAGGGTGGCCCATGAAAAAGTAGCCCATCTTCCTGCCAGAGTGGCCACTGATATCGCCGGACTTTACAAGGTAAGGTAGTTTTATTTATATAGCACATTTTCAGCAACAAGGCAATTCAAAGTGCTTTACAACTTGTGACTTTTATCTGTGGGGCAATTTGAAGGGAAAAGTGTACGCTAATAACCCGAGAACTTTAGAGCAATTGAAAGACAATATTCGTAATGCAATTCAGAGCATTGGTGCCCCAGAGTTGCGTCACGTATATGACAATATGTTAAGGCGCGCTTAAAACTGCATTGACGCACAAGGGGATCATTTCTAGAACTTTCTGTAAAGAGTGAGTAAAGATTTTGGTATTTCAAGTTCTTTCTTTCTTTAAAGAAGGCCGCCAGTAATACTATAGTAACGCGGGCTACTTTTTCGTGGGCCACCCTGTAGAAAGGTGACTGTCAGGCTATAAAAGGAAATAAGATTAGCTACCATAGCTACATGGATGATACACAGCTCTAGGTCACGATGTCACCAGGTGACTCCAAAACTTTCTCCAGCTGAACAGAAACAAAACTGAAGTTATTTTTGGACCTAAAGAGGAGTGAACTAGAATCAGTGCACAGCTTCAGTTATCACAACTAGAACCTGAACCTTCAGAGCCACACAAAGACAGTCACAAAGTCGGCCTTCTATCACCTGAAGAACATTTCCAGGATCAGAGGACTTATGTCTTAGCGAGACATAAGTCAGCAAGAGAAACTCATCCATGTTTTTATCTTTAGTTGCATTGATTACTGCAACAGTATCTTCACAGGTCTGTCCAACAAATCAGTCAAACAGCTGCAGCTGATACAGAATACTGCTGCTTGCATTCTCACTGTAACCTGGAAGATAGAGCACATAACATCAGTTTTAAAGTCCCTACACTGGCTCCCTGTAGCTCAAACAATAGGCTTTAAAATATTATTAGTTTAGAAATCACTGAACATCTTAGCACCACAATACATTAAAGATCTGCAGTTGTTGTATCAACCGTCCAGACCCCTCGGGTCTTCTGGTTCTGGTCTGCTCTGCATCCCCAGAACCACAAATCTGCAACAAACTTCCAGAAAACTGTAAAACAGCTGAAACACTGACTTCCTTTAAATCTCGACTAAAAACTCACCTGTTTAGAGTTGTATGTGAAACATAGTCAGTTACAAAGTTAACGATGGCACTTGATTTAATGTAACATTTTGATTGTTGATTTTACGTTGCATGGCTGTGTTTTTGTGTTTGTAATAATGTAAAGCACTTTGAAATGCCTTGTTGCTGATATGTGCTATACAAATAAAATTTGATTGATTGATTGTTACTCCTATAGGAGTACCTTGGTCAGGTGCAACCTTGGATGTCAGACTGACTGACAACATCATCAGGATCACATTTTTTCTTTAACCAATTCCTTTTTAGCGTTTCAGGAATACAATATGGAAAAGTTGGTTACCTTCATGTCTGATAGCTTTGCCCTGAGAGTAAAGCTGTCTGGGCAACTTTGCTCTACTAAAATGATGAGCCAAGATATTTTTATTGTTCCATGGCTGATTTAATTCAGATGGCATCTGGCATCAAAGTACAGACTGATGCTTCTTTAATCTACCTAATCTAAGAAACAGAACATTTTCAAATGTTTACAAGACTTTGCTTCAGAACTATTTTCACTGGTTTGCTTATTAATGTGAGACATCTGATGACATTTTATTTTAATAGAAATGTTGCCCTTCTATGTGATGGAATGCTGGACATCAGTTAGTGTCATTCCCAGATATCTCAGGAGAGCAAAAAAGAGAATACAACTGTGATCCTGGAAAGAAGAACAACTTGCTCTTTGTATGTTAAAACTGAATAAAAAATATATGTGGAAAAATTGGTTTTCAATTAGGAATTACCTGTGATAGAAGTGAGATGCACAGCCTCTATGACCACAGATGACTCCAAAACATTTTTACACTACATTTCCCACAAGCACTCATTCACACATTCACACTATTGAGTTCCACTTTTCTGGTTGCTACGTAAATTTCGCCACGCTTCTTCTCCTGCATACTTTGTGCTATTTTCACCATCCAACTTTTATACTATTCAGCTTGCTCTCCTAATGCCAACTGTATGTCTTGGTATTCATGACCTTAATACCTTTTATAATATTCAGCTTTTTATTAATTTTTCATCCCATGGGGAAAACAGCTCCATCCTGTGGCGGAATTGAGAATTACAATATAAAATGTCCGTTGTGTTTCACAGTGGATGTTTTAGATTCCTGCCTATTAGTGCCAATCAATCATCCAATTTCAGAGCTCTCACAGAGGAAACAAGGCAGTGGCCATTTTGAAGTTGGGCAGCTTAACAGCTTTAAAGCGGTTTAACACCTCGGAATAATTTGAGCTTTTGACATTGCTTTTTTTGTACTGCATGTGGCATGTTTTTTGTAGTCACCGTGCTAAATGATGCCTCCAAACAAATCTTGACATCTCAAGAACCATAAAAGGTATGGATTTCATTCACCCACCGTTTTTATCAGAAGAAATAGAGGAACGTTTATGTCCTTTTCAAATTTTAAGTTTTACATGAGTTTTTTTTGTTTGTTTTTTTTGTTTTTTTTTTACATTGCATGGAATATATTACTGTAACCCAGCATGCTAGTGGTATCCTAGATGCTATCATTAGTATTTTAGCTAGTTTTAGCTTTTAAGCTAATTTTGGCTTTTACCTGGGTTTTTCACACTACATGGATTATTTCTTACCTTTCTGTAAGTCTTCAGCAGTTGACTTTAAACGCTTTTGCAATTTTCACCAAAACCATTCAGCATTCACACTTGCATTTTCATAGGAAATGCACACTTTCTAGTTCATATTGTTGGAGGTCTTGTAGGTGGAATCACATTGTAACCTACAACATCGCAAATGGCTACTCCTCTCCACTAAGAACTTAGAACAAGTGCTGCTTAGTACTAGTATGATCATGAGCAACATTTCTATGTTCTAGAACACCTTCAACAACAGTGATTTAAGCAGTCACAGATACAAAAGTTACCTAAGGATTGTGTTTTTTCTGTTTTAGTTTCGTTAGTCTTTTTCTCTTGTTTTGGTTTGAGTTTTATTTTTGTTGGAGCACCGTCATTTTCCTGGGCATCCACTAGATGTCACCAAACGCTGAGCCCCTGAGAAGCTGCGGGGGTAACCCCGTGGTCACACCTGTAGCTCGTTTGGAGGGCGTGGATTGCGGATAAGCAGCGGCTGAACGACTTCTCATCGCCTGAGTGATGTTAGCTCAGTTAGCTCAACTGAGCTTACCTTAGTTGAGCTAACACCAAGGGAACACTCGTTGTTCCCGTGAGTGCTGTCTGCTTAGAGTGAGCCTGTGATCCGTGCTGTCTGTGAGTTGCCTTCCTCGTGTGTCCTCCCTCAACGCTGCCGGTGTTACCGGTCGGACGCCACTCCCCGTGTGTTCGCCTTTCCCCCCGTCTTCGGTCCGTTTCCAGTGGATTCCCCTTCGGAACGCCTAAGGACCTGTCAGTCCTAGCCCGAACCCAGTCTGGAGAAAAGGAACAACTGGACCAAGTCGGACTCCGCTCGTTCCGCCGTAAACAAACCTGTCCGCTCTCCAACGAAGCTCCATCCTCCAGCGCTCTGCTCACTTACTCACCTTCATATCAAGTAAGAACCAGTTCGATTCACTCCTGGAAAATACTCGCCATCCTCCTAACCATCTGCCTCTCGTTGACAGTAATCCGCTGTCATCCGTTGGATACTGGTCATCCGCTCCAGTATCCATTCCCTCTCCCCTTTTCCCCTGGATTCAATAAACTCATTATTATTGTTCACTACTCTGACTCTTCTGGTTGTGTTCTTGCATGTGGGTTCGAAAATTGAATACCATCATGACAAGGATGTTGCATCCCAAAAAGCTTTATGCTAGAGAAGACTGTCCAGTCACACCTGAAATTGGTACCTGGATGCGGAGTTGTATTTTTTGTTTAACAATCAGTTAAACAAACAACAAACGGATTCTCCTGACTGAACTCACACTAAATTGGAAGATGGAAGCACAGAGGAGGATTAACAAAAGACAAATACAACAAAAGACTCATTTGTTGCATTTGTCTCTCGTCAATCTAGGACTAGCCTTCTCTGCTAGCGCTAGAAAATTGGGAAAAAGTGTAAAATGTTTTAAACATTTACTTTTATCTATAATTTTTATTCTACAAACAAGTTGCTTATTGGCATTCTTGAGGTTTAACTTTAATTGCTTACTTTACATGGTGCCTTAAACGCATCTGGCGAGCAGCTGCGTCTCAGGATCTGCTGTACAAATTCAGCTACCCCTCTTCCTGAACAATGTCTGGAACAGACCATAGTTGGCATGACTGACAGAATTATCAGCCAATCAAAATTGCCATACAATGACGGTGATTCTCACTGTCCCAGCTGTAAGTAAAGAGCTTCCCATGAATTCCCCATCACTGTAGTGAAGTAATGGTAGCTGCATTTGCTTCAACTCTGGTTGACCTAGTTCCAGACTTATAAAAATTGCCTTTTTCAATACACTCTTTAACAGATAAAAATAACTGAAAATGGAAAATCCACACCAAACCTGGATTCACCAACACAGACCTGTAGGAACTTTGCAAAGCAATTTAAAGACTGTATAAGCAACGAGTGCATAACTAACAGCTAGCACTGAGAACAACCTGTGGATTTTTTTTTACAAGTAATTGGTGTTCCGTTTCTATTAGCCTATATTCTCATATAAACTTTACTTAATACTTTTTCTTTTAATTGTTCACATGTGCTATTTGAGCAGTATAGATTGATGTTGAGCTTAACTGGGGAACATAGAAAGCAGGGACGTGCAGAGACCACTAAAGGGGCAGGTGCTAAAAAAAAAGGGCATATCTAACCGCATTCTAGGACAGAATATGAACAAAGCCACACAGCTTTCAGAGTTTAATAAACAATGATAAATTACAAAATTGTGAGATATACAATCAAAGCTAAGGAAAATCTCTATATAGAGCATACAACTATGCATATGTAAGATATTTATTAGCAATTTCTTTCTGCAGGTCTATTTTGTTATAGGACAGTATTGTGATATTCAAACCCGCAATTTAGCAAGATATGTAAATCAGAGCTAGACCACCAGACATATTTTGTCTTTACAGAATTACACTATTAAAAATATAAACAAGGGCCCAATGCAACCTTTTAGTGACTGTAATCTATAAAAAACAGAGCTGCCTGTTTGCTACACTTGCAGTGGAGATGAAGATGGTCCATTCAGGAAAGCAGAGCTGCATCAAACTTGAATGTGGAACTGCAGAAAAACGAAAACAAAAGCAAAAATTGAATTGTTAATGCATGTCACCATGTAAAAAAGCCTACTGAGTTTTGCTTAAAAATCTTGTTTTAAAATTAAAATCACACATTTTTGTCTCATGAATTGAACAAATTATTTGCAAAACAAACTTATTTGCACATGTCAGAAATCTTTTCTTGCTATTCTAAGTTTTTGTTTAACTCAAAGTTTTGCTTGTGATTCTCACATGACGTCATGGGCGGGGCCTAAAATCGCAACAAAAGATTTCTGATGTGTGCAAATAAAAGTTTGTTTGGCAAATAACTTTTTAAGTTCATGAGACAAAAATTAGTTATTTAAAAAAGTTTTTTAAACAAAACTGTTTTTTTTTTTTAAAGAAATCATTATATTTCCAAAAGTTTTGATTACAATTTTATTTTACTTAACTGAGGTTAGTTGTTTTTTTTTTTTCATTGAATAATTGGGAAAAAAATTTAACTTCATATTCTGCAAACCAGACCCTAAATTTAAACTTAGTCTGGATTGAGTTTTTTCCCCTTCATTAATGACTTTTATTACATACATTATATCTATCATGGTAATTCAGGGTGAGTTATTTTTAATTCTAAATGAAAATCCTTGTTGGACTTTTATTTAAGTGCTATTCTCCTTCAAGATACATTTACCTAACGCCAGAATAAATGCAATGTACATTATGCAGCAAAGGAAATTAGAAGACATATATCCATTATGGAGTTGATCGGTTTTGGACGGGCGATGTGCCCCTATTGCATAAGCAATACTGAAGAATGACTGATATCATTAACGATACAGGGGAAGAAGCCTTTCAGTTATCTTGCTTTGCTGGCAAAGTCGTTAGCTAGCAGCTAGCTAACAGCACATCAACAACAGCCTAACATCTGTATGATAAAAATACTGAATCGATAGATAAGAACAGTTTTTCCTCACCTGGCTATCTCTTCCCGCTCAGTAGTTCTTCAGAGAAAGGCAGATGCAGAGGCCTGTCAGTGTCTGTTGTATTTCATTACCTCTCTGCTTAAACTGCTACTCCGTGCTGAAGCAGAAATGACACAACGTTCAACGTTTTCCGTCATCTGACAAGTAGAGTCTGCTCCACTTTATTCACCAAAAACTGTTCTGTAATCTGGAACGTTCACTACGTTGAGCTCCAGTTAGCCGCCTTATCTCACTGTGCGAGAGGCAACTGTGTCATGCATCACGGGCTAAAGGTTAAACGTAACAAGGTGACCAGAGGGCTTATTATGTTGTACAAAAAAATTGTCCTGCACAATGTGTGTATTATTCTGTAGGACTTATTAATAATAATTTCAAAATGTGAGGCTGTGCTCATGTATGCACGTTTCCAATTTCTTTTTAATTGTTCTCTTTTTTTTTTTTTTTTAATTTTGTAAGTGCAGCTTATGATAAGGTGGACTTCATAGTCCGGAAAGTACGGTTTGTTATTTGACAACTTCTCGCTACAGAGCAAACATTCAGGTAATCCTTCCGCATTGGCAATGAATTCAAATGATTCGGTCCATGAATTGTAGAATCTCTGCTCAGCTATTTTCCTCTTTTCCCCTTCGCTGTCCGTGGCCCACCACACACCCGTCGGTTTGTTTACAACAGCCACCTGCCTCGCACCCCGCCCTGCTGAAAGAAAGTTTCATAGAGTTAACAGAATTATTTTACCGTGGCAGCACGGTTATGGATGACATGTAAAAGAATACATTTTGTCCCTCAGCACTGTCCGCATGCGCGAAATTTCCGTATGAAAACAATAACATACAAGGTGTCTATATTTGTAAATCTGATTATTAGAAGTGTGCCGATCGATCGTCCACCGATCATAATCGTCCGATTTCCGTGAAAAAGTGTATTATCAGGAATTGCCAATCAATGTCTCTTGTTGCAAATCACCAAAACTGATCACATTTATCTCTCTTCGCAGCCTGCATGTGCATCCATCTCGTCCCCAGATAGCACAATATGATTGAAACAAAATTGAAACAATGTCAGGCAGAGAAATTTAATCTATGTTGAATTTTGGCATTGAAACGGAATTGAAAGTGGTCAGAGACTTACATGTTGAATCAATGTTAGGGTTTCAACCTTACCTATATCAACGTTGATTCAACAATAATCTGTATGTCAATTTGCATGCATATTTGTGTTGATTTTACATTGAATGAAAGCTAAGGATTTATGTACATTTTTTGGTCCGATAGGTCTACATCATAATAAGCCACTAAAAGTTTCTTTTCTGGTGTTAAGCACACTATTTTATTGGCAGATGATGGATATCATGGTTATATGTTGTTCAAAAGTATCTTACATTTACATATTACCGAATCTGTGTGTACAAAAGGTTAAAAATGACAACATGGGATTGATATAACATTTTATTTAAGAAAAGAGGGACAGATCTGTAAACATAAATTTGACTCCTTTTTGACTGTCCGAACAACAGTCTGTTGTCCATGGAAGAACAGCATCCATGAGGTTAAGCTTTGTACTGTATGAACCAGGGAAACAGTACAAGTTGCAGTAACCCCAGTTTGACTCTGGTTGGCATCACTTTGATTCCTTGCGATGTCTTTCTCTTGTTCTGGTGCGTAATGAAGCCACTTGACAGCTTTGCTGCAGTCCTCAAGAGTCAGCTTTGGGTTAATCTGCAGAGCAGTGGGTGAAAAACAAAACATAAAAGTGAATTGAATTCTACTCTGCTCAGAGTAGAATTCAGCTAGTTGCAAACAAGCCAGCAGCAAAGTGGCTGTTTGGTTGGGATAAACCACTAGTGTAAACAGGGTGAGGTAGAAAA
The DNA here is from genome assembly GCF_051168715.1 of Poecilia mexicana. Lineage (NCBI taxonomy): Eukaryota > Metazoa > Chordata > Actinopteri > Cyprinodontiformes > Poeciliidae > Poecilia > Poecilia mexicana. Next base: position 26,677,054 of record NW_028263388.1, read on the forward strand.
GTGGGGGAGGTTTGGGGAGGATTAGGGGGAGGAGGGGATCCAACAAACAGCATACTTAGATTCAAAATTGATTAGACACTGGTCCTCAAGGCAAGCTGACCTGCATGATTTCAGTTCAGCAAAACCCTGTCAATCAGCCATCAATTAAAATCATATGTGCTGAATTAGGGAAATATCTGAAACTTGCAGGGCCTGGAGGACCAGTGTTAGAAAACCACTGGATTATACATTGGCATTTCAATCAATAGAGTTCGACCAGAAAACAACATTGATTCAATAACATATCTTCAACATTAGTTAATTGGCTAGATTTGGATGATTGCTTGAATGTTTATCTAACATCAGTCATCAACCTTAACCATAAATTCAACCTTTGTGATCATAATTCAACATTGAATTAAATATTTTTTCAAACAAGCCAACAGCGTGGTGGCTGTGTGGTTGGGACATCCCACTCATGTAAATAGTGGGGGTGGACCGTTTCACTCCTTGTAGTAAGTTGTAGATGTTTTTGTGTCAACACAATATGTACAAACAGTCAGTAATAATATTTCCAGACAAGTAAGAAAATGTACAGAAAGGAATCACAACAGACTGTTCTCAATATAGTGCTAAATTAAAATGCTCTGACCCAGAGCTCAAGGAGGAGTGGAAGGGAAAGGATGGGGTTGGGGGGAAAAGGGGAAGTAAATAGGGGAAAGTTGGAGGGAAGAGGGTTAGGGTTACCCACAGCTGTTGTTACAATTTCTTGAGTCTATCTGACCTATCAAAAGGGTCACAATTTTGAAGGCTTGCAACTGCCTTGCTTTCTTTGGTCCAATACTGATAATAGCACAATATACTACTCATTAATTTTACATGAAATAGTCTGTATATAGTATGCATATAGGTTGCTTAAATTTTTTTATTAGTTTTAGATTACTGAAAGGTCCCTCCCCACGAGCAACAGTCACGAGCAAAATATACATGAACCAATCCAGACTTCTCAAAAAATGCTCTATAGTTCCATTTTATTCAAGCTGCCATATATAACTTTAATTAAAAAAAATGTTTTCTCTATACGTGTTAAAGCTCTGACCATGTCGTGCCAATTTGTTATGAGACAGATAATTAGTGAAAAGATCTATCTCTGCCTCATCCCTGAACTGCTATTGCTGGATAAAGCAGCTGCTTGCAGCTTTAATTTCACTTAGGAGAGGGCAGGTCAAGGGTAACATGGGTTAGAGCTGCTGCTGAGTGACTCTTCTGTTGCTAAGTATGGTAAGATGTACAGGGACCAGTTAAATATATGAATATGTTGGTAATTTCTTTCATTCGTTCATTGAATGCTAGTGAAATGGCAGCAAACAATAGTCTGTAGCTAAGCTAATTATGCTACTTGGTTAATAATGTTACGCAGTCTACTCAACTCTCTTGGAGAAAAACTGGGCTATAAATTGACACACTTGTCTTTTTCTCTCTCTCCATCTCTCTATTTTTTGAAACTCTGATTTTATAGTTTTTCTTAGCAGCATAGTAACTGCCACACCTGTTCTGGTCTTCTACTGATTCCTGCTGAACACCGTCACTGTCAAGTGCCAAGCAGGAACAAACCATTTCATGCAGATTCAGGGGGGGGTGAGGGCAAATATGAATGTGTGCCTTTTGGTCTGGGAGGGGTAATATTTAATTTTTATTGCTAAAAACAATTTTAGAAAACACAATATAATTAATTTTGTAATTGACAGGGCCCCAATTTTTTAAATTTCTATGAACAAAAATAAATAAAATTTGTGGAGGGCCCCCTGTTGGTCAGGGGCCCTTGGAATTGTCCTAACTTTCCCCCCATATATGGGCCCCAGATCAGCAGTTCTATTGTTCTTGAGTATGTGCTTAGCAGAATTAACATAAACTTGGCTGAACTCAGCTGCTTTTCATTCTGGTTTGACACTGTCGAATCCTGAACCTTCTGATAACTTTGTCAAATCCAGGATTCTTCTCCTGTTATAGATTACTGCTGCTGCTGTGGTGAAATAGTCCTTTGTTTTCTCAGACCATCCTACTCAACATTTGAAAACAAGGGCATAAAAAATTATGCTTTACAGTCAAAGTAGATTCAGAGCATTTAGTTAAATGAGGCCTTTACTGCAGGTTTCTACATGAAGCAAGCAAATATACTAACTGCTCTGTAGCAACCAATTCTGCAAACTGGTGAATGTGTGTGGCTCAGTAACTTGCATGATAGTGTGTTTTGCTATTTTTGGACAGTGTTGGAGTCTTTGCTTAAACCAGATATAGGCATAAAGGGGTAGGCCCAGTTGTTTCACTAGGAAACATGTGATTTGTTTCCCTGAGGCATGACTGGTGTGAAGGTTCAGCACTTCTGTCTAACATATCCATTTTAGATATTTCCCTGACCAGTTGCATCCTTCTTATATGTCAAAAAAAAAGAAAAAAAAGAACTGAATCAGTAGCAGTCAGTTTTGGTGCTGTTATGATCAAGACCATGAACCCTGAAATGAAGCAAACAGAGGGAAGCAGCAACCATCATGTGATTGGTCATATTCATACCCCAGGCCAAAAGCAGCAGGCGGAAGCATTTTCTGACTCATGAATCAAATCTTATTTTCATCCTAACATTACTCTTCCAAGATTACACAGCCTCATGCAGTTGTGTAAATTGGTCACAATTTTCCTGTTAAAATAGTCTTCACATATCTATGTCATATCTCTTCATGGATGCCTCAATACAGTGTGTTTCTAGACTTTAAAGTCACTCTTGCAACTTTTTTTGCTGTAACTGCAAACATGTGACATAAAAAGGCATAAATAAATAGAAAGTAGCGGTGTGGGAGAACGGTAGACCAGGGATAGCACAACCAAGGAAGGTAGGTGATGTTGGTGGAGCTGTCAGCCTGTTTTAACATCTCAGTCCACAGTATCTCTACATCCTCACTTTTCCCTTTCTTACTGCCCGTCTTCTTCAATACTCTAAGGTGTCCGCTACATGAAAACTGAGGGGTTGACTGCACTGCTTAACCTGTTAGTGGAAGGCTAGTGAGATGGAGACATCATGTGTACAGTCTTTCAAACAAGCATGCATGTAAGTAAGAAGCACAAAACAGTTAAAAATTCCATCTGAGGGTAAAAAGTCAAACATCCACATTGACTTCAAACATAGATATTTACAAAGAATAAATCAAACACTTTTTAAAAAATTCATTTACAGTTTTCAACCAACATATGCAAAATCAGCGTGTTTTAACAACTAGTATACTTGCCATAGCATTAGCTTAATTATGAATACAGAAACACTCAGAGGACAGGAGGCTAAGGTAAGTAAAAAGTTCATTTTTACAAGCAATTGAAGATCTGTGGTTGATCAGAATCAGTTCAATGGAGAAGAAGAGACAACACAATCACCCATGACAGTAATCTCATAATTCTTCACACACATCAACTTCAGTGACATTCCATTCTCAATCATTATGAGGTTGGGCCACCCTTGCCAAATGTAGTTGCTTCATCTCTGCTGGAAAGGCTTTTTATGAGGCCACTAAGTTAATTGGAATGTCTAAGGATTTCTCCAGAAGTGCACTTATGAGATCAGGCACTAGTGATGGGCAAGAGGAGCTGACTCAGTTTCTCCACTAATTCATTCCAGTTTTTGTCATGATCTGAGGTGGTGGAGGTGAAGCAAAACACTGGGACCCAGGCAGGTGTAGTGAAAAAGTGAATTTAATAAAGTCCACAGGAACAAAAACAATCAGTCCAGAAGGCAGGCAGCGCAGCAGAGCGGAAACCAGGGCTCAACACCGGTAGCAACTACTACACGAGGACTAGAGACAAACTGACATAAGACGATAAACACGACGAGGACCCGACAAGAGACAAAGAACACAGGTGGGTTTAAATAGACAGGGAGTAATCAAGGAACTAGACACAGCTGGGAACAATCAAGGGTGAAGAGACAGGACAGCACAGGGACTCACAGGGACACCGATCTAAAATAAACACACAGAAAAACTCAAATCCCAACAGTTTTGTTCATTTGAGGTAAAATCAGAACTCTATGCAGGCTAGTCAAGTTTTTGTAAACCAACCTCTCATACATGTCTCTGGTAATCTCCCTTTGAAGGATTTTAGGTTGTCCTACTTGGAGGAGACCCCAAGGAAGACCCAGAACTCACTGCAGGGACAATATATCCGTTCAGGCCTACAAATAATTCTAACGTAGGAATAGAATGAAGAATGTTGCCAGGGAAAGAAATGCGTAGGCTTCCCTCCTGGAACTAATGACTTTGTGACCCAATGTAGGTTAAGCTCTATGCCAGGGCTATTCAATTTAAATTCTCAGGGCTAGTGTCCTGCAACTTTTAGATTTGTCTCTGCTTCAATACACCTGAGTCAAATAATCATGTTGTTGGCAGGACTTTGGAGAACTTGATGACACACTGAATGCAATTCACCCATTTGATTTCGGTTTGCTGAACTTGGGACACATCTAAAAGTTGCAGTACACTGGCCCTTGAGAACTGGAGATGATTACCCGTTCTCTAGACAATGGATGGATGGATGCAATCTGATGTTTGTTTGAAGTAGAATATTGGTGAAACCAATTCTGAGTGCTTGCAAGGGTGAGCCGTACCTGATCAATCAATCAAGTTTATTTGTATAGCACGTTTCAGCAACAAGGCAGTTAAGTGCTTTACATCATAAAACATTAGAAGGTCATGCTACTTTACAGAAAAAGTTAGGTTGTCTTCGCCAACAAGTTTAAGCTAAATTAGATTTAGTTATGATTCTGGGAATATAGAAGACCTAATCTTTATTATTCTTTATACCTTAAGACTTTATTGGGACACCTTCATGGGCATTTGGATACAGTGATACACATTTGAAGTGATTCCATTTTATTTTTATACTTTACCATGTCAGATCGAATGAGAAATAGGACACATATCTACAGCATGCATTTTGATAACTGACAGAACAATTTGAAATTCTGAAAATAACCTTTTAAATCTGGAACAATGTGTTTGCCGCATTATTTTTTCTTATTAACTCTTTCCTCTCTACTAACAATTTATCAGCTTACTATTTATATAATTATCATCCATTTTGCATGCATGCATATCCCAAATACCCATACCTTCAGCAACCAGGTTGTGAATCTAAAAGAAGGTGACAGGAGGGCCCAATGCAGAGAGATTACTGCCACTGATGGCCTAGACAGTGACTGCACAGGATGAGAGGAATGTGGAAGAGAGCGTGTGTGTGAGGATGTCAGCAAATACACCCTAGGGGAGGGAGGGAAGGACAGAGAGAGAGAGAGGAAGAGAGAGAGAGAGATGCACGCACAGAGGAGAACTAAACATAGATGCTATAAAGATAGTGAGCCATTGCCAGAGCTGTAGCGGCAGCATGGAGACGGATCCTCTAAATCTCTGGAACACCATTTTTTTAGTTACACTATCAGGATTGACAACAAAACTAATTTTGAACGTAGCTGGTTCATGACAGGAATTCAACTTGTTTGGAACTGAAATTGAACAATCAAGTTTCCAGGAACGAACTGGTCCTTTCTAACTGTGGGACTATTTGACAGCAAGATTTTTAAAAAAGGAAGACTTGAATCAGAAAAGACTGAGCTAATGCTGCCACAAACTCACCTGGCTGGGAACCTGTGAAAAGAGACAACCTGGCTATTATCACAAAGAATATGAATAACAGAAGTGAAAAGGTTTCATTTTGCTTTCAAAAACAGAGATCTGCAAGGACAAAGACAACCTAAGAAGGACAGAGGACAGGCTCATGAAGACCAAGCTGGACAAAAGGAACTTGTTCTTCCTTTATTTGGGTTGGGTACACCTTAGTACTAAAACTATCTGAAATTTTGCAACACAAAGACTAAATAGAAGAGAGAGCAGACTATTATGTGTTCAATTTACCTGGAGTATAAGACCACTGGGATTCTGGGAAGGACTTGCAAAGGTGACGAGTTGTGTCGGCTATAGACTCTGAAACTTTGTATTTTCTGATATCGCTTATAAATTGTTTACCGCACAGACCTTATATATTCAGATGAACGTGCAGGTGCTATGCTGAGGGGATTGGGTGTTGCTCCAGCCCCACCAGGCCACAAGTGGAAATTTCACTGTTCTGTTGGGGTGGACTGTAGTAACGCTGAACCCTGCTGCATTTGGTTGGCAGTTCTGAGGGGGGTGTCCAATCACACATCACTTCATCCAACAGCAGTAACACCGACAAGAAGAACTGGTTCCCGGATCAAAAATCACCATCACTTGTCTTCGGTAAAAGAATTTGCTAACATTCAATACAGTCAACTGATAAATTCTGGCAAATAGAGATACCATTTAGGTTACTATTTAGGTCTCAGCATGGTCGGGCCAAAGTCGAATTGTTGACATGCAGTCACGTGGTCATGTGGTTTTTGGATGTTAATTTTTACACAGACGTGACTTACCAAGCCCAGGTCCTTTGGAATCCCTCCTGCTGCAGTGTACAGCATGGTGTTTTGTCATGTGTGGTTCACAAGAGTAGAGTAAACACTGCATTCATGGCAGAGAGGATACACATGATAGACACGTTCACATGTTCAGAGTAGGAGGAAATAATGATTGATGAGCTCCAAAATCTCCTTTTATTCTCCATGTTACTAGAAAAAAAAATTCAAGGTGTTGAGTCCTTCTCCAGATGCATCGGATCACAAGCAGCATGGGATGTTTTATGTTTCAGTACATGCTTCCTCACAGTCTTGGACAATTGTGTCTCAAAACTACCCAAGTTTCTCTGTGGTAGAAAAACCGGCTTCTGGAAGTTGTGCAGTTGGGGCTTTTTCCGCATAAATGAATACACCCACGCAGTTCAGACCAGAATTGGTTGTTTTGGACAGAACGATTCATTACTTTAACCAGTAATAGCAATTCAGGAAGGAGATGGAGGAGAAAAGTTCACCAGAGGAGTTGTAATAAGGGGTGGACAACATAAGGCTGAAAACAAAATGACATGATTTTTGTCACACAGCTGCGACAATGAAAGCTGATTTTGGCACTTCGGCTCGACCGTGCACAGCTCTTATGTCGTCAAATAACTTCTCTTTTTATTAGTTGTAGTGTTGCTGCTTCTGTTGTTGCTGGCTGTGATTTTGCTGTAGATGTTGCAGCTGTTGTTGTTGCTGGTGGTATTCCACTTGCTATTGAAGATGTTGCTTTAGTCGGTGGTGACATTTTTTTTATGTAGAAATTGTCATTAGGACCAGGGGCGTGGTAAAGGGGTGAAAAGTGATGACTTTTATAGGGGCCCTGACCAACAGGGGGCCCTCCACAATTTAATTATTTATATTTTGTTCATAGACATAAAATAAAAAAATTGAAAATTGTATTTTCAAAGATTGTTTTTAGCAGTAAAAATGTAATGTTCCCACTCCCAGACCAAAAAACACACATCCATATTTTGCCTGAAACCCCCCCATCTGTTTTTTTTTCACATATTTTTTAAAACTGTCATTATGTTGTGTCATTATGGTATGAGAGGTAATCTGTGAAAAATCTATTTCCTCTGCTTTCTCCCAGTGTTAGAAACAACCAGTCAGTGGCAGGAGAGTTTTAGTGCTGTCAATCACAATCTCATGTGGTGCTGCTCATCCTTCCTCCCCCTTGATTTGTGCCGTGCTGCAGCTAGCATAGCACAGAGCTGTGCAGATTCAAACTGTGAATGCTCAGCTTAGTTAGCATAGCTACCAATGACGGCAGATAAACGGTTTATTGTAATGATAAGTTGTTTCTTAGCACATTTAGCAGTGAGTGAATTAGGCTAATTGACGGTTCTAAGAGCGTCCTACTGGTTCTGATTGGTTGTTTTGGACATAACGATTCATTACTTTAACCAGTAATAGTAATTCAGGAAGGAGATGGAGGAGATTGATTGTTTTCACATATTATCTGTCTCATGACAAACTGCTACGACATGGTGACAGCTTTAACAAATATGGAGAAAACATGTTTTTTATTAAAGTTATGTACTGCAGCTTGAATAAAATGCAACTACATAGCATTTTTAGAAGGCTTGGTTGCTTTATGTGTAGTTGCACGTTGCCTTTGACTGTTGCTCAAAAGCAACAGTCAAAAGCAAGTTTTAGATTACTGACATTTCAGTATCTAAAACTAATAGAAAAAATTTCAGCAACCTACTTGCATACTGTATGTGGACTGTTGGATGTTAAATTCATGAGCAGTAAATATTGTGCTAATTATCAGTATTGAACCAAAGAAAGCAAGGCAGATGCAAGCCTTTAAAATTGTGACGGTTTTTATGGGTCAAATAGACTCTTGTAACAGTAGCTAAGTATGGGGGCCTAAACAATTTTTTTGTCAGGGGACCCAAGATTTCTGGCAGCCCCCCTGATTAGGACTCAAACCCCCATTGGTTGTGGCAGGTATCCAGTCCCACTGAGCCATGTTCTGGTTCTGCTGGAGGTTTTTTTCTGTTAACAGAGAGTTTTGCCCAGTGGTGGTTTCTGTTATGGGTGGCATGGGCAACCACCCAGGGCGGCATCTTGTGGTGGGTGGCAGAGACCCCCTCCCCACCTCAACCCCTATCACTGAATGGGATATGAATGTTATCACTGCACCTAATGCACAATCCCACTCCAGCAGATTCTCCCTTTGCCCCCTCCAACCTCCCGCCCAACAACTTCCCCCATTAGTGTGGTGTGCGTGGGGGGGTGGTTCGCCCAGAGCACCAAACAGGCTAGGACCACCTCTGGTTTTTCCTTTCCACTGTCGCTATATGCATTCTCGATATGAAAGATTGCTCCAAAGTCAACAACACAATGCAAGAAACTGTCCACTGTTGCAATATGCTCTTTGAGGAGTGAATGTTGCAAATCAGTAACTCCATCCAAGTAACTGGGTTTCCTTCAAAAACTTTCTTTCACCAATGTTGAACTTAAGTGCACTGTTAGATGACAAGGATCAACTGGAATGGATATATTTGACTGTGAATCATGATTTAATTGACTTTTTTTGTTTTGTAAATTTCCTTGAGACATGTATTGTGAATTGATACTATATAAATAAAACTGAATTGTATAGTTCCTGGTGTGGATTTGCTGTTGCAGCTGTTCTTACTGCTGCTGTTGTTGATGGTGGTGGTATCTTTGTTGTTGTGGCTGTTGGACTGTCATAATTTTGAGGTGTTTTTATCTGCAGCCTGATCTTATAACAGGGTTGATTCTTCCTCTATCTGCTCTGATTTATGTTATACTTATTTACATATATTTATATTTTATCCATGTTTCAATGCTCTGGTATGGTTTAAGTATGCAAGTTTGCTAAGTTGAACAGTCAGTGCACCAAACATAGTTTAACACCACATCAGTGTGTACTTTGTGATAGTGGAGCAATGTATCAACTAAACTCAACATGTTTTAGCTGATGTCCCTGATGCATAGACAGAATGATATTGTTAATGCCCTGGCTTACTGTTTTATTTAATGTGAGGAAAGAGGTTTTGGAGTTTGCCCATTTATTGCTCCAAAGAGAGTGTCCATCAGTTCTTTACATAATTAAAAAAAAGAAGTCAACAATACTGATTCAAAAAGCTGCACCAATAAGCGGTCAATAAACTTTCAGCTTTCCCATCTAACACCCTCTCACATGCAATAGGTTCCCAGTGACACCCAGTGGCCTCACCATGATACAAATAACATTTTATGGTTTTTATATGTGATGTAATTTAATTTCTGTTTGAAATAAAGCATTTTAGAATTGGAATGTAATTGAGTTCGCACTAACGTGGTGAAACTGTCTGCGAGCAGCCCAAGGGTGCAGACAGAAAGAAGCTATATGCAAATAAATTCTATTAAATTCAGTCACTCTAGTAACATTTATGTAGGAATTATTGCAATAATATTGATAAATAAATTTAATGCAATTATACAATTTAAAACACCCCCTCTCAGACCCTGTTGGGGGCCCCTCCCATGTGCATGATTCTCACAAAACCATAAAAAAAAAAATTAGGGAAAGATACAGACTGATTTCTTTAGTAGTGCTCCCTGATGATGCACAAAAAATCTAGTGCAGATCCACTGGTGCATTAAGGTGATATAGCTGTTGGGTTAGCCTAGGGGGCACAGTGGAGTCAATTTACAATATAATGCTATTAGGCTCCTTAGAGGTTAACAAAGGTCAATCATAACAAATTTAGTGCAAATTGGATGATGCATGTATGATTTAGAGACAACCGTATGTGAACGGCGAGGGATTAGAATTTCCATTCAGCCACGCTCACGTGTTCCTGCCAGCAGCCAGTGCTTACAGAAGGATTTACCATCTTGTTCTATTTCATTAAACACAGGTTAAAATTTACATGAACACAGAGGAAAAAGGAGAAAAACTGCGAGAAAACGGGTGACTTCCTCCCGCTCCTGAAAGGGGGCGGGGCTAAGGTGATGTCACAAATTGACCATGTGAATGTGGTAAGCTCTGGTCTGTGATGACACAAAGAAAGTTTGATGGGGCTGGAAGCTTCTGTGGGGAATTTATTCCATCTTAATATTTCATGACGAATGGTCAGATTTTAGGCTTGGCCACGCCCACATGCTTTGATGTATGAAAAATCCTTTGATAACTTTTGACCTTCAATGCCTCAAGAATGTGCCTCCTCATTTTGAACCATGGATCTCAAAAGCTGTAGGATGAGTTTATTCAGCTACAACATGTGTAACACAGACAAAATGGCGACTCTGATCCAAAATGGCCAACTTTCTTATGGGTTTAGATCTTGGCTCCCAGGGACTTTTTTTTTTACCTTCTGTCAAGATGTACGTGTACTGAATTTCATTATTGTTTGTCAAAGCAGGGTTCTGGGATGATTTTTTTGGTAACACTTTATTTGAAGGGGGGTGAATAAGACTGTCGTGATACTTTCATAAACATGACATAACACCTGTCAAAAACATAAATAAGCCTTCATGAATATTTATGACTGTCATAAAGCGTCATTCGGTAAATTATGACACTTTTAATACAAAGTTGATATTATTCGAAATGTCTTTGTTATGACATCTTGACATGAACCAAGAAATCATTACTGTTTAAACTTTACCTTTAATAACATAAAGTTACCTCATTTTTAAAGTGAAATCAGTAATACTTTTATAACAAATTTGTAACAGTAATGATTTATTGGTTAATGTCAAGTTGTCATAACAAAGACATTTTGAATAATGTCAACTTTGTATTAAAAGTGTCATAATTTACCGAATGACGCTTTATGACAACAGTCATAAATATTAATGAAGGCTTATTCATGTTCATGACAGGTGTTATGTCATATTTATGACAGTGTCATGACAGTCTTATTCACCCCCCTTCAAATAAAGTGTTACCAATTTTTTTTCTTTTTAAAGATTCTAGGGGAATTTGGCCACACCCACCAAATATTGGACTGCATTTACGTTCGGGTGGACAAGGGTCGATCAGTGAGTTTGGTGAAGTGGAATTTAGAGCCAAAAGTATGGCAACAGTGTAACTCTGCACTTTAAAGCAAGTGAGACCAACTAGTTATCTGTCTTCTGACACAACATTATCTTGATTAGATAAAGGGGGTCAGAGATGGCGCTTTCGAAGAAAAAAAAAGTAACTTCCTGTTCTGAGGGGCAGGGGTTATGACGTCATACTATGATGATATAGGATCGTCAGGCATCCAACCAGGATCACTCATACCAAATTTGGTACCAATTGACCGTTTTTATTTGAAAGTTCTACCGTTTTGTTTGCTTTGGCGAGTACCCCAAGTTCACCGCTCGGCCACGATCCCTGTACATATATGAAAACTCCGTTGTTTTAACTACATCCCAGGGTAGGGTTAGGCCTAAATAAGCAAATCACAAAACACAAACAAATGTGTCTCAACTGAACATTCAAAATAACTAAAATGGCAACAGATGAGGAAAAACAAGAAAGAAATGAAATGAAAGAAGAGAAAATAACAGAAACTATAAATCCAAACAAGGGACCATAACAAAGATTTTGAATAATCATCAAATTTATATGTCAGGGGTAAGGCAATAAGTCAATAGTGATATGACAACAAACGTTCTAATTTTGTACTGTTAGTAATTTCACATTTTTCTTTGAAAAATATCAAGCATGTCATCAAGTTCTATTTGATCTCATGTACTGCTACTGAAACATAGAACAAAGGTTGTAGGGACAGGGCACTAATGTGCATTTGAGCTTCATGATCTATTTTAATAAGTGTATTGTATTTCTTATTTTGTTCATATAATTACGCATTTTTAGGTAAGGTAAGGTAATTTTATGTATATAGCACATTTTTAGCAACAAGGCAATTCAAAATGCTTTACATGAGTTAAACGGAAATACAAACAAAATAACAAACCAAAGGAAAGAAGAAGAAGAAAAAGAAAGAAAAATGACTCATCTAAATCCTTTTCTGGTGTAAAGTGAGTAGGTACAGTTTCTAAAAAGTAGTAATATAAAAGTAATTAAGTAGTGACTGATCCTGTTAAGTATTTCTGGATTCTAAGTACATAGTTATTAGGCCCGAGCAGCTAAACGCTGCGAAGGCCTATTGTAATTCTATGTCATGAAGTGTTGCGGAGAGCGGTGAGAGAGACGCCGGGAATCCCAGGTAGTCATGATGATATGTAATAATTTAATGAAAAACCAGGAGGAACAACAGAAAATCACTGGCAGCACAGGAACAGAACACAGACGTGAGACGAGGGTGAGATATGACGAGGATCCGACAAGGAACACTGACAACAGGTGGGAGTAAATACACTGGGAGGGTAATCACAGGAACGACACACAGCTGGGATCAATCAAGACAGAGACTCAGGGGAAAACAGGACTAGACAGACAGAAACTACACAGAAAACACAGATCCTAACAGTACCCCCCCTTCAAGGGCAGCTACCAGATGCCCAACAGAAAACAAAAAAGAACAACCCATCAGGGTGGGCGGAGGGGCGATGGAAGGAGGGCCAGAGTCCAGAACAAAAAACCACCCATCAGGGTGGGCGGAGACCCGGGAGGCAGACCCCTCGAAAGAGGTCCGGCGGGCGTCGCCGGCGCAGGAAACGGAGTCCCGGAGGCGGGTCCGGCGGTCTCTTCCGCCGGCGCAGGAAACGGAGTCCCGGAGGCGGGTCCGGCGGTCTCTTCCGCCGGCGCAGGAAACGGAGTCCCGGAGGCGGGTCCGGCGGTCTCTTCCGCCGGCGCAGGAAACGGAGTCCCGGAGGCGGGTCCGGGGGTCTCTTCCGCCGGCGCAGGAAACGGAGTCCCGGAGGCGGGTCCGGTGGTGTCTTCCGCCGGCGCAGGAAGCGGAACCCCTTGGGCGGGTTCGGCGGTCTCTTCCGCCGGCGCAGGAAGCGGAACCCCTTGGGCGGGTCCGGCGGTCTCTTCCGCCGGCGCAGGAAGCGGAACCCCTTGGGCGGGTCCGGCGGTCTCTTCCGCCGGCGCAGAAAGCGGAACCCCTTGGGCGGGTCCGGCGGTCTCCTCCGCCGGCGCAGGAAGCGGACCCTCGGAGGCTCTGGTGGGCTTGCAGGTGGGCCGGCTGCAGGCTCCTGTGGGCCGGCTGGAGGGCCGGCTGCAGGCTCCGGTGGGCCGGCTGGAGGGCCGGCTGGAGGGCCGGCTGCAGGCTCCGGAGACTCGGGAGGAGGGCTCAGAGGCACAAGGAGCTCGGGAGGAGGGACCGAATCAGCAAACTCGGGAGGAGGGGGCACTAGAAACGGAGCAGGCTCAGGGGGCGGAGTCTCGGGGGGAGCAGGCTCAGGGGGCGGAGTCTCGGGGGGAGCAGGCTCAGGGGGCGGAGTCTCGGGGGGAGCAGGCTCAGGAAACTCGGGGGGAGCAGACTCAGGAAACTCGGGGGGAGCAGACTCAGGAAACTCGGGGGGAGCAGACTCAGGAAACTCGGGGGGCTGAAGCAAACGCCGCCTCGGCGCGGGAACCGGAGGCAGCGGGGACAGACGCTGCCTCGGTGCGGGGACCGGTGGCAGCTGCAGGCGGGGCCCAGGGGCCGGGACCTCCGGCGGCTCAGGGCTGCGGCGACGGCTTTGCCCAGGGACCGGGACCTCCGGCGGCTCAGGGCAGCGTTGACGGCTTTGTCCAGGGGCCGGGACCTCCGGCGGCTCAGGGCAGCGTTGACGGCTTTGCCCAGGGGCCGGGATCTTCGGCGGCTCAGGGCGGCGGAAACGGCGTGACCCAGGGGCCGGGATCTCCGGCGGCTCAGGGCAGCAGTAATGGCGGGGTCCGACTCCCGGCGGACAGAACGCCAGCCGAGTTCCCACCCAGGGATTCTGGCTGGCTGGAGCTCCGCCACAGAACTCCTCCGCTCTAGGTCCCCGCCGCCGCCTCCGTCGCGGCCCGCGTTGCCTGGGTGCGTCGAGGTCAGAGGCGAGACCAAGTTCCTCCAGCAGCAGCGGAGAAGGCAAGATCTCTACATCCTTGTAGAGATCCCGTTGAGCCAACTCCAACTGCTGCTGGAACCAAGCCTCGCTACCCCACACGCTGTCGTCCTCACCTCTTTTCTGGTCGGATCCTACTGTCATGAAGTGTTGCGGAGAGCGGTGAGAGAGACGCCGGGAATCCCAGGTAGTCATGATGATATGTAATAATTTAATGAAAAACCAGGAGGAACAACAGAAAATCACTGGCAGCACAGGAACAGAACACAGACGTGAGACGAGGGTGAGATATGACGAGGATCCGACAAGGAACACTGACAACAGGTGGGACTAAATACACTGGGAGGGTAATCACAGGAACGACACACAGCTGGGATCAATCAAGACAGAGACTCAGGGGAAAACAGGACTAGACAGACAGAAACTACACAGAAAACACAGATCCTAACATTCTAATTCTAATTCTAATTCCATTTCTGGGCTGTATAATATTGATCTAAATAGTGCGTACTCCACAATTTCTAATATTACTAACAAACTAAAACAATCCTTTTCTGGGTTAAATAGGGAGTACTTTTATTCATGTCTTTTCCATCTGTCTAGTACGGTGGCCGACAGGTGCAAATGCGCAGCAAAAGAGAAAACATGCAAACAAAAGAAAAGACACCCCCCCCCGAATCAAATGCAGCAAACAAAAAAGAAAACACCCCCGAATTAGAAAACACCCCCGAATCAAATGCAGCAAACAAAAAAGAAAACACCCCCGAATTAGAAAACACCCCCGAATTAAATGCAGCAAACAAAAAAGAAAACACCCCCGAATTAGAAAACACCCCCGAATTAAATGCAGCAAACAAAAAAGAAAACACCCCCGAATTAAATGCAGCAAACAAAAAAGAAAACACCCCCGAATTAGAAAACACCCCCGAATGAAATGCAGCAAACAAAAAGTGTTGAAAACGGAAGTGCTCCAGACCACTAGGGGGAGTCTAACAAAAAATAGCTGTGTCCGAATTCAGGCTCTGCATCCTTTCAAGGGCCCTGAGAAACTGATCCTTCGAAGCATAGACATAATAAAAGAGTACACCCTCCCCCCCACGATTGGCTGCTCCGGCGCAAATACACTTTGCTTTGCTCAACCAAAACAGCAGAAGATGCCTTCAGCACTGCGGAATATTGTTGATCGGATCGACGGACTACTGACGTGAGGGCTCGACAGACTTTTCGCAAGTAAGATGGACATATTACTGTGTATTTTTGTGATTAGAATATTACTATACTGTATTTATGTCCACTGGCGAAATACCAGCTAATGCTAGCTATAGTGCTTGGTGTTCAGCCCCCGCTCTGACAGCTAACCGAGATTCCGTAAATCTTAAAATGTTTCAGTCATTCTCCAACATTTAGATTATCTGATACAAGAGCCTACTATAGAAATGAAACAATATTATAAAAATCATAACATTCACCAGCAAAGTTTACACAGATGACAATGGCTATTATTTAATTATTTAACTCAGTCAACGTAAGATAACTCGAAAATGTCCCGTTTTTGTTTTGAAGGTTTCCTACGACGTGAGGAAGAAGGGAGAGACAGATTCACTGCACAGCACGGATGAATCTGGTATCGGATTTTGGACCCAATCTCAGCTGCTGAATCACTCTTAAACCAGAACTCGTAGGCTGGAAAACATTATATATATATATATATATATATATATATATATATATATATATATATATATATATATATATGTGTGTGTGTGTGTGTGTGTGTGTGCGTGTATGTGTGTGTGTGTGTGTGTGTGTGTGCGTGCATAATCATGCATAGCCTAATGTATATTATTCAGTATTAATGATTATTTATTTATGTTTGTATACTTATATAAGTATGTATTGATAACACGAGAGCGGTCCATTAGGCGTCTGTCCTTTTATTATGTCTATGTGAGAAACGGCCCGATCTACAGAAGACGGATCCTTCGAAGGCCACGAATATGGACGACCAGAAGAGAGAAGCTGTAGCCTCCGGCTAGCTGCCTAGCCTCCATCTAGGCGTTATGTTGCTTAGCAACCGTGACAACGTGAAGCACAGAGCAGCGAAGTAAAAAAAACGGACTCAGTTGTTTTTTACTCTTTATTTCTGTATTATTCTTCACCTTTTGTAATAAAGGTTGTTCCATAGTAAAAAGAAAATCTGTCTGATTCTAAAATGTTTAATGTATACAAGGGATATTATTCATTTTCAAATACTCTCCAGATCACAGGTAGTAAGACATTACAGTTAAATAAACTATGTTTGAAGGCTTAACTTTAATCAGTCAAACCCATTTGCTCAGGAATAAATTAAATACTTTATTAATATCTACATGGAGCGCCCGGCCAGCTGACAGCTTGCGAGTGAAGCTGGCTGTTAATGCAGCGGGAGAAGACATCTCCGAAAACGTCGGAGCAATATTGGAAGTAGGTGATTTATTAATGAACCGAGCAGATATTTCAGATCTACACATCTACATTCTCGCCTAAAAACATTGTAAAAAATAATTTTGTGTAATTTTAAGTGTAATACAGCAAAAATTATTTTGTCGCCATTGCTGCTTTTCTGAACACCCGCTTTAAAGGATGCAGAGCCTGAATTCGGACACAGCTATTTTTTGTTAGACTCCCCATAGTGGTCTGGAGCACTTCCGTTTTCAACACTTTTTGTTTGCTGCATTTAATTCGGGGGTGTTTTCTAATTCGGGGGTGTTTTCTTTTTTGTTTGCTGCATTTAATTCGGGGGTGTTTTCTAATTCGGGGGTGTTTTCTTTTTTGTTTGCTGCATTTGATTCGGGGGTGTTTTCTAATTCGGGGGTGTTTTCTTTTTTGTTTGCTGCATTTGATTCGGGGGTGTGTCTTTTCTTTTGTTTGCATGTTTTCTCTTTTGCTGCGCATTTGCACCTGTCGGCCACCGTAGTCTAGGAACTGCCGGTGAAAAATCAGCCTTCTTATTTACAGAAATGCTACTAATATTGCATTGTCCTTGTAATAAGTGAATAAATTTTAAAAAGTTATACGTTAGTTCTGTCGTCTTTAATCAGTGCAATATTTGAAGCCAAGGAGTAGGTCAAACTTTGACAGTAATTTTCAGAGTAATTTTTTAGGTCAATTTCATATTGTTAATAAGCTGGGAACCCAGACCAAAGAAAAGCCAAAGTATTCTATTTTAATCATAATGCAGTTTATTAACTTAATATCCTAACTTTACAGCTAAAGCAACAAAGTTTAGAACAATCACTATGCAAGTGACTTTAAACTAAAATTCCAAACAGCAATTTTTTTTTTTAACCTTTGTTTTGCCAGGTTAAAAAAACACTTTTTCAAGAGTCCTGGACAAGAGGCAATAAGAAATACAGTACAAAAAAATGACACAGTTAAAGAAAATGTCAATCAGAAATAGAATAATTCTCAATGCATCAATATCATCTAACAACTTCTTTTACCATTGTTCTCAGTATTTTCCACATTTGTGTCCTTGAGTCCAGATAGTTCCTGTTGTTCCAGGATTTTTATTTATAGATTGAGTTTGTAACTCCCCACTCATTTGGGTGGATGTAATAAATGGGATTATGGGCGAGTTTGATGGTCCACTGTGCAGGGAGGAAGTAACAATTCCTGCGTTGGGTGGATTTCTGCCCTGGTCATATCTGGGCAGAGTCAGAAGTGAATGATGAGAACCCACCCACTTCCAGCTAGTCACATTTCTGTTACATTTTTAAGCTGTGACTGAATCCACAGTTCCACAGAACAACTTGGGTCTCGTGAAAGTTCTAATGTTCACATGGTAACAGCTTTTCAGTGTTTAAGAATGAGTGGGAAGTAAAATGTTTTATTGTTGTTCTGGTTTCTGTTTTGTAGACTAAAGGCCAGAATGATAGGATTGTGTCATCGGACAAAAACAGAAGCAACCAGCTGCCATCAACTGAAGTGGCAGCCATGTCTCAGCAAGGCCCACGGACCATTGTTCTCCAGAAGGACTCACAAGGTTTCGGCTTCACTTTGCGCCACTTCATTGTGTACCCACCAGAGTCGGCCCTCCAAAGCCTCAAGGTAGCAGACTGCGTAGTTACAATTGTTTTGATACCTCATAGAGATGTAAATGTAGTTAACTTTATAGTCCTGTTTCAGCATTCATTTTTAGCTTATGTATGACCAAGTGAAAGGCTCCTCCACATTTTAATAAACCAGCTAAATACCAGTTCCATCAAAGTCATTAGGGAAATATTCATCATTTGTAATTTCTGTGTCATTCAATTATTTTCTGGTATGCCTCCCCTAGGGGACATATCTTTTTCATGTCTCTCCCCTCAAGTTATACGCCTTTTAAAAAAAGCATACGAGAAGTTAGTTAAATTTAGCTTTTGCAGTAAACCTAAGAGAAAAATAGACTTTGTGTTTCCTGCTCGTCTGTTGGTTTTGCTACTTGTATTTTTTTTTACCTCATTTGTTGTTTTTTTTTACTAACTGCATTTCCAATGTGCACAAAACTTTGTTGACATTTTGTTAATATGAAAAATACACAATTTCACAATTGCAGTTTCCTTTAAATAAGTTATGCAATTAAAATTACATGTGAATAAGTTGATGAGCGATCAGAGGAAATATCAGTGTCTCACTCAGGCAGTTAGCAATCCTCTTGTGGCCTTGGCCATCTTTATGTAGCACAACAATTTCTCTTTTAGGGTCCTCAGAGAGTTCTTTGCCATTAGGTGCCATGTTGGAACTTTCAATGACAAGTATGAGAAAATGAGAGCTGTAGAACCATACACTTTTATATAAGCTGCACACAGACTACGTTTCATTGTGTCAAAGTGTCATTTTGTCAGTGTTGTCCCATGTAAAGATATACTTAAATATGTGCAGAAATGTGAGGGGTGTACTAATTTTTGTGATACACTGTATGTTTATCTGTCAGTGCTATGCGTTTAAAAATGCTACCGTCATGTTTTCACACCGAAAACTATAGTGAGTTGCTAATGTTAAATATTATCATTGGATAACACTCTTTTAGTGACAGGACTGAAGTGGGAGCTTAGGAACATTGAAACAATTTATATACACAAGAATATCACACTAATTATTAGAATATCCTACCTTTTAAACAATATTTTAAATACAGAAGTGTTTGTAAGAATAAAACAGTATCAGACAGGGGAAACAAGTTTTTATCTAAATTAAATAGACATCTACAAATACAGATCACTGCAACTCTTTTTTGTGTATTAATATGTTGTATGACAGACTTTATCAAATGCAGCGCAGCCACAATGTGTCCACAGAACTGCACAGGTCACTGAAATTATAGGATATGCTTAATATACACTAATATTATACTGCTAGTACACAGCTTCAATCTCAAATAACATGCTCTATTTAGCACAGTTTAATAAAAGAGTGTTATTAAACTAAAATATTTTCAAGTATAGGGACAAAATAGCTCAGAAAAACAACATATTTTGCCCTGATTTACGAGGCCGACAACAAGTAATTCTTGTTAACAGTATACAGTATAGTAACGACAATGATATGGCAAACTAAAGCCATTTATAAATATGTTTACAAACTCCCTGTGATGTAAACTTAAACCATGAAGTAATAGAGTGTTGTGGAAAAAATACTTTAACAAAAGTCTGGGTGAGAAGAAAATAAGAAATGTATTAAAAACTTGCAAGGTGAGAACAAAAGTACAGCGTCAAAGGAGTCTGTCAAGTCTGCTCCAATTAACAGTGGATTCTAGCTTCCTTTTATAGGTTCTGGTCAGCAGATGATATAGCAGCAGGTTGTCACCATCTCTGGATGTTCCCAACAAAGAGAAGAGAGGCTTGATTTTACTATAGGTGTGAATCCTTGATTGTTATGCACCAAGGATGTGTGGAGCCTAACACAGATGGTCTTGCCATTTGTCTATTGCTAAGGAAAGGGGGTTGTTATTTGATGCAGAGAAAGCAGCCTCATTTCTGGGTTGGGGAAGTAACACTTAGATGGTCTCCAGGATCAAAGACATCCCCTGCTGTTATATGACATTGTAGAAGTCTATATGAGAGCAGCTTGATCAATCTCATGATAAGGTCATGCAGACACAATCAAAAGCACAAATAACAGCAGTAGAGCTGTTTTCTGGGCATAACTTGGAGGAAACAACAGTGCTTCCTTCCTCTAGTGTTTGTCTCCTGGATAAACAAAGGCTTATTTACAGCTCACACACTCTGCATGTACACCTACAAGTACTCAACTGCTGTGTTTTTGTTTTTGACCACTCCCATAGTAACATTGTGGGCCTGCTGCAGGATTTTCTAATGTTATGATGAATGACTGAATTAAAGCTGATGCAGGGATAGTTATTGAAGACAGACACCACCCATCAGAGATCTTGACAGTTTCTTACCATAGAGACTGGTGGATGGACATTATTGCTGACTGCTGAAAGAAGACTGATTCAATGATCAAGAGAATAGAATAACAATAACAATAATAATAATCTTTATTGTCATTATAGAACCATGCAATAAGTTACATGGATTATAGCAAAATTGGTGAAAAAAATAGTACTTCAGGGTATTTAATGCTCTTATGGCTACCAGGTATAAACTGTTCTTCAGTCTGTTTGTTCTTGCTTTAATGCTCCTGCATCTGCAGCCAATTTGTTCCAACTGCAGCAGTTGGAACAAATTGTGGGACCTGTGGAGATCTTTGAGACAAGGCAGAGAGCAGCCGATGGTCTTCTCAGCAGATTTCATGATTCTCTGGAGAGTCTTCCTCTGTGCTGCTGTGCAGCTGGGGAACCACACACAGAGACAATAGCAGACGATACTTTCAATAGAACATCGAGAAGGACACCAGCAGTTTTTGAGAAATGTTGTTCCTTCTGAGGACTCTCAGGAAATAGATTCTCTGCTGGGCCTTCTTTGCCAGTTCTGCTGTTTACATCCCAGGCCAGGTTATCCATGATCTGAACTCCCAGGAAACAGAAGTTTGACACCCTCTCCACAGGGTCTACGCAGATGTTTAGTGGTTCAATGTCTCTTTTCCTTCTCCTAAAATCCATTATGATCTCCTTGGTCTTGGCTGTGTTTAGGATCAGGTTGTCTGTGCACCATTCTGTAATTCGCTCCACCTCGTTCCTGTAGGCAGACTCATCCCCCTCTGAGATGAGGCCCACTACAGTTGTGCCGTCTGTATATTTAACAAGGGTTAAATATACATGGACTGAAACACAATCATGTGTGTACAGCATGAAAAGCAGAGGGCTCAACACACAGCCCTGGGGAGAGCTTGTGCTGATGTCAATGGCTGAAGAAGTATGGGGGCCCATTCTGACTCTTTGCTTGCGATCTGTCAGGAAGTCCTGGACAGCAACAGGTGGAAGAGGGAATTCCCAGGTCTGCCAGATTATGTACTTATCTGTCAGGGAGAATGGTATTGAATGCAGAGCTGAAATTAATAAAGAGGATGCGTGCATAGGTATCTCGGTGCGCCAGGTGGGACAAGACAGCATGCAGGACAGTGGCAACAGCATCTTCAGTTGAAAATTGCATTTATATGTGTTTTGGCTATGTTAAAGGGTAGAGTGTAATGTAAAGTGTGCTACATTTCTGAGGGAACCTCAAATTTTTATAAGGGGAGCAGCTGGTTCAGCTAACTAACAGGAAGTCAGTGCTACATGGATTAATGTGTGAAATAAGCTATTGATGATTTCCTGTCCTCTGACCTCTTGCAGGTCCTTCAATAACAGCTTAGACTACAAGTTTCCTGGCCACAGGAAGCTGCACAGTCCTCATTCAGTAACCATGGTGTAGAGCAGAGGTCCCCACTGCCGCAGCATGTTGTAGGTGTTCCCCTGCTGCTGCACACCTGGCTCAAATGAATGAGTGATTAACTAGCAATTTATGCTGAGGAAGTAATGCAATCTGAATCAGTTGTGCTGGAGTGGGGAAACATATAATCCATGCAGGACGGTGGGCCCTGCGGACCAGGGTGGGGGACAAGTGGTGTGTAGCCCTGGGTGGAAAATCTGAGCTCAGTAGCACCTGTCTGTGTCTGTCCTGCCTAATGATTTTTTCTTTCTTTTTTTACTTTCCCACAGGATGAAGAAAATGATCATTTACCAGGAAAAGGTGAGTGTTTTATGTCCTGTTACTTTAAACAGCAGCGACTTTATTGGGTATTAAGATCTGTTTTATATAATAATGACTAACATTATTATATAATCACTGTTTCTTTTTCCATCTCAACATTCTCAGGGTCTGATTAAATCTGGTGTGAATAAACTTCTGGGTCAAAATAACTACATCTGTTTCTGTAAATAAGCCCAGGTTAAGCTCCTTATTTGTATTCCCTTTTGGCGTTTGTTGCCTTTATTTTGTTTTGTTTTGTGTTGACTTGGTTGACTTGTGTATGGTTGACTTCCGGTTTTTGATTTGATGCTTTTATTTTGATGAGAGAACTTCCGCTATTTATGTTGTGCAGCAGCAGCTTAGCAACAGAAGGAACGGAAGACAAGTTGCAACAGTGTTATAAAAATGTATCTTATTAGCAGCCCCCTTGATTGAGGCACAAGGTATATTTATTTTGTAAATAAGAATAATTCTAATATTGATTGGTTGGAATTGTGAAATTGCTTTATCAAATAAGGTATAGTTTTTGAATCAGTTATTTTAGTGGTGAACGTTATTTTTAGTTTTCAAACGTTACGGTTATAAGAGCGTGGTTTGTGGTTCTTTTTTTGTGTGTGTTTGTGCTGCAGAGTGAAACTCATGGTTTACTTCCAATAAACCTGGCTGTTCATCAGTAAAGCCACAATCTTCCATTTGGGGGCGTCTGCTACAGTTTCTATTCTGGAACTACACATTGGAGAAATTGCTAGCTCTGTTGCATTGCAGCATGAAAATCTTTTCTTTGCGTCCATCGTAAGGATGAGTTCTTCTGTGTATTCCGGATTCCTCCCACAGTTTAAAAATATTTATATCAGGTCAGTGTTCTCTCTAAATTGCCCCTTGCTATGATATTGTGTTGGTGTATCCGTTTGGGTAACATTTTATTTGAAGGGGAGGTGAATAAGACTGACATGACACTGTCATAACACCTGTCATGAACATGAATAAGCCTTCATCAATATTTATGACTATTGTCATAAAGTGTCATTCGGTAAATTATGACACTTTTAATACAAAGTTGACATTATTCAAATTGTCTTTGTTATGACAACTTGACATTAGCCAAGAAATCATTACTGATATAAATTTGTTATAAAAGTTTTACTGATTGCACTTTAAAAATGAGGTAACTTTATGTTATTAAAGGTAAAGTTTAAACAGTAATGATTTATTGGTTAATGTCAAGTTGTCATAACAAAGACATTTTGAATAATGTCAACTTTGTATTAAAAGTGTCATAATTTACCAAATGACGCTTTATGACAACAGTCATAAATATTCATGAAGGCTTATTCATGTTTATGACAGGTGTTATGTCATGTTTATGACAGTGTCTAAACATTTAGACACTGTCTAGACTAAGCATTTACAACAGGCTATGCTAGCTGCAGAATAGCACAGAGCGAGGGGGAGGAAGGTTGAGCCACACGCGATTGTGATTGACAGCACTAAATCTCTCCTGCCACTGACTTGTTGTTTCTAGAGAAAGCAGAGGAAATACATTTTTCACAGATTACCTCTCATACCATAATGACACAACATAATGACAGTTTTAACAAATATGTGGAAAAAATATATTTATATAAAAGTGACATACTGCAGCCTGCAGCTTTAATTTCACCTAGGAGAGGACAGGTCAGGAGGGATGTGGGTTAGAGCTGCTGCTGAATGACTCATATGTTAAGTGGTAAAAGGTACAGGGACAAGTTAAATATATGAATATGTTGGTAATTTTTTAAAAATTCATTAAATGCTAGTGAAATGGAGGTAATCAGTAGTCTGTAGCTAAGCTAACTATGCTGAATGGTTGATAATCTAATACAGTCTACTCACCTCTCTTGGAGAAAAACTGAGCTATAAATTGACACTCTTGCCTTTTTCTCTCTTTCCCTCTCTTTTTTTTGGAAAACCTGATTTTATAACTTTTCTTAGCAGCATAGTAACTGCCACAATCATTCATGTCTTCCACTATCTGCTGATAACACCGTCACAGTGAAGCGCTCCAAGCAGGAATGAACCGTTTAATGCAGATACGGGGGTTCAGGGTAAATATGGATGTGTGTTTTTTGGTCTGGGAGTGGGAACATTAAATTTTTGCTGCTTAAAACAATCTTCAAAAATACAATATTATTAATTTTGTAATTGACAGGGTCCCGATTTTACTTTATTATTTTTTTCTATGAACAATAAATAAATAATAAATAAATTGTGGAGGGCCCCCTGTTGGTCAGGGTCCCTAGAATTGTCATCACTTTTCCCCCCTATACCGCGCCCCTGGTCATGGCTGCGAAGTGCACCCATTGAGTTTTTACACCAGACAGACGCTCCCCTCTCTTGCAGGTACTGCCTACCCCCGTTAAATTTTTTAAGGGTACGCAGTACCCTACCGTACCTGCATACTTTCACCCCTGGTCCCAGCTGTGGAAATTTCAGCGAACTGCAAGCCAAGAGATCAGAGAAGGAACTGGACTGGTTGAGAACGTCAGATACACATACATGGACAGATTTGAGTATAAATACGCCCCGCTCTCTGGACACTCCAGCATTTGTGTAATGCTGGAGTGTCCAGAACCCTCCAACATTGGCCCAAATAAAGCAGACATAAATGGAGTTTGGTGTGATGATTTGGTTTTGTTATTAGCTACCTTTCACTCCCCAATAATGTCCTTGTTCAAGTTCAGAAGGTTGTGGAGGTTTTAAACACAATGGGCTCAATCAAAGATGGAGAAAATAGATCAAGATGACAGAATGTTAGGTTTACAGTGAATTGTTAGTTGTTTACCTCATTATAACTGTACTACACATCCCATAATTATTCCTGATCATCTGTAGATGTATGCTAAAACAAACCTGCCTTACTGAGTCTTACAAAAGCTATACAAATGTACTTTTCACCATTTTAATGAACACAATTTAACTTTGGTATGTGGGGTTTGCTGTGACCATTTGGGTAAAAGTTTTCTGACCTGAAATATTATATGTCTGTGTTTCTTTAAAGTGGAGAGTCAGCGAGCTTCCTTGGAGCCAATGGACACCATTTTTGTGAAAAGTGTGAAAGAAAATGGCCCTGCACAACAAGCTGGACTGTGTATTGGTAAAATACATGCATGAACTCACTCCAACTAAAGTCTGAAATAAATCTTGAATATTCAAGAATCTGAGAGTTGATTCATAAAATGTTAAGATTGGTTGAAAAAAAATATATAAAATTTTTTTTCAGGAACTCAGTTCAGTAAATCAAGCACATTAATGTACATTAGTTTCATACATAATGTTTTCAAACTTTATTATTTCTGTTATTTTGATTTTCTGCTTATAGTTCAAAACTTAAACTTAGAATATTACTTCAGACTAATGAAAAACATTTTTTAAATCCAGAAATAAAGGTTTAACAAAAATGTTTAATACCTGCTTAAGGCCAAGCCAAGTCAACTTTATTCATAAGCACTTTAAAAACAGCAAAACTGACCAAAGTGCTGAACAAGGTTGTTACTTTTAAAAGGTACTTTTAATCTGACAACGAGCTCCATTGGAATCCCTCTAATTTATTGCATATGATATACTTTTCAGGTCTGCACAGCACTGTTGCCTTGCAGCAAGAAGGTTCTGGGTTCAAATCCCGGCTCGGGATATTTCTGCATGGAGTTTGCATGTTTTCCCTGTGCATATGTATGGGTTCTCTCCTGGTATTCCGGCTTCCTTCCACAGACCTGTCCAGGGTGACCCCGACTCTCGCCCATTGACCTCTGGAGATAGGCACCAGCACCCATCATGACCCCCGTAGGAATAATGAATGGATATACTTTTCAAAATGCAGGTGGTTTTTCCTTAGTTTTAATCAACAGGTTAAAAGTGATTGACTTTCTAAACAAAAGTACATGTGCTGGTCAAAGAGTTTAAATATCATGGAAAAGTCAGTTTAAATCAGTAATCCCATTCAATAAGTAAAATTTGTGTATTATATTCATTCATTACATACAGACTGATATGTTTCAAATGTTTAGTGTTGATTATTACTGAGGACTAATGTAAACTTCAAATTCAGTATCAGAAAGCTAGAATATTGGGAAAAGTTTCAATATTGAAAACCCCTGGTGCCACACACTAATCAGCTATTTAACTCAAAACACCTGCAAAGGCTTTTAAATGGTCTCTCAGTCCAATTCTGCAAGCTACAAAATCATGGGGATGACTGCTGACCTGACAGTTGTCCAAAAAAATGATCTTTGACACTTTGCACAAGAGGGCAAGACACAAACATCATTACCAGTACTAAAGAAGCTGGCTGTGCACAGAGTTTTGTGTTCAAGCACATTCATAGAGAGGTGAAGGGGAAGAAAAGATGTGGTAGGAAAAAAAATAGACAAGCAATCGGCATAACCGCACCCTGTAGGGGATTGTGAAACAAAACCCATTCAAAAATGTTAGGGAGATTCACAAAGAGCGGACTGCAGCTGGAGTTGGTGCTTCAAAAACCACCACCCACAGATATATATACAAGACAAGGATTTCAGCTGCTGCATTCTTTATGTCAAGTCACTCTTGAACAAGAGATGGCATCAGAAGCATCTTGTCTGGCTAAAGGGAAATAGAATTGAACTGGTGCTGAGTGATCCAAAATTATGCTCTCTGATGAAAGTAAATTTTGTATTTCCTTTGGAAATCAAGGACCCAGAGTCTGGAGGAAGAGAGGAGAGGCACAGAATCCATGTTGCTTGAGTTCCAGTCTAAAGTTTCCACAGTCAGTGATGGTTTGGGTTGCCATGTCATCTGCTGGTGTCGGTTCACTGTGTTTTCTGAGGTTAATGGTAAATGCAGCCATCTTCCAGGAAGTTTTAGAGCACTTCACGCTTCTTGCTGCTGACTAACGTTATGGAGATGCAGATTTAATTTTTCAACAGGACTTGGCACCTCCACGCAGTGCCAAAGCATGAGTACTTGGTTTAAGGTCCATGGTATCCCTGTTCTTAATTGGCCAGCAAACTCACCTGACCTTAACTTAATAGAAATCTGTGGCGTATCGTGAAGAGGAAGGTTCTGCCTAGAAATAGTCGAGCTCATCTCAACGGATGGCTCTAGTTCTGGAACCAATCACCTTGAGAGGGGCTGGACATACTTCCACTTTGGAGTTGCCCGCGGTAAGAGGCGCCGGGCAGGAGTGGGCATACTTTTTGCCCCCCATCTCGGCATCTGTACGTTGGGGTTTACCCCGGTGAACGAGAGGGTAGCCTCCCTCCACCTGCGGGTGGGGGGAAAGGTTCTGACTGTTGTTTGTGCTTACTGGCAGAACAACAGTTCAGATTACCCACCCTTCTTGGAGTCCTTAGAGGGGGTACTGGAGAGTGCCCCTCCTGGGGACTCCCTTGTTCTGCTGGGGGACTTCAATGCTCACGTGGGCAATGACAGTGAGACCTTGAGTGGCGTGGTTGGGAGGAACGGCCCCCCTGATCTGAACTCGAGTGGTGTTCTGTTGTTGGACTTCTGTGCTCATCATGGATTGTCCATAACAAACACCATGGTCAGGCATAATGGTCTCCATATGTGCACTTGGCACCAGGACACCCTAGGCCGCAGTTCGATAATCAATTTTGTCATCGTTTCATCGGACCTGCGGCCGTATGTCTTGAACACTCGGATGAAGAGAGGTGCGGAACTGTCCACTGACCACTACCTGGTGGTGAGTTGGCTCTGGTGGTGGGGGAGGATGCCAGTCAGACCTGGCAGGCCCAAACGTGTAGTGAGGGTCTGCTGGGAACATCTGGTGGAGTCCCCTGTGAGTCGGAGCTTTAACTCCCATCTCCGGCAGAACTTTGAACACCTTCCGGGGGATGTGGGGGACATTGAGACTGAGTGGACCATGTTCCGTACCTCCATTGCTGAGGTGGCTTATTGGAGTTGCGGCCCCAAGGTTGTCGGTGCCTGTCACGGCAGCAACCCTTGAACCCGTTTGGTGGACACCTTCGGTGAGGGATTCTGTCAGGCTGAAGAAGGAGTCCTATCGGGCCTTTTTGGCCTGTGGGACTCCAGAAGCAGCTGATGGGTACCAGCAGGCAAAGCGGCTCGGGTGGTTGCTGAGGCAAAAACTCGGGCGTGGGAGGAGTGTGGAGAGACCATGGAGAAAGACTTCCGCATGTCTTCAAGGTGATTCTGGTCCACCATCCTGTGTCTCAGGAGGGGGAAGCAGTACAGCACCAACACTGTTTACAGTGCGGATGGTGTGCTGCTGACCTCGACTCAGGATGTTGTGGGCCGGTGGGCGGAATACTTCGAAGACCTCCTCAATCCCACCAACATGCCTCCATTGAGGAAGCTGAGCCTGGAGACTCTGGGTCGGACTCTCCAATCTCTGGGGACGAGGTCACCGAGGTGGTTAAAAAGCTCCTCAGTGGCAGGGCTCTGGGGGTGGATGAGATCCGCCTGGAGTTCCTTAAGGCTCTGAATGTTGCAGGGTTGTGTTGGTTGACACGACTCTGCAATATCGCATGGACATCGGGGGCAGCCGGGATGAGGATCAGTGCCTCCAAATCCGAGGCCATGGTCTTGAGCCGGAAAAGGGTAGAGTGCCTTCTCCAGGCCGGGTTGGGGGGTTTGCTGCCCCAAGTGGAGGAGTTTAAGTATCTTGGGATCTTGTTCATGAATGAGGGAAGAAGGGAGGGGGAGATCAACAGACGGATTGGCGCAGCATCTGCCGTGAAGCGGGTGCTTCACGGCAGACCAGCCGACCAGTCTGTTTTGGTGAAGAGAGAGCTGAGTCAAAAAACAAAGCTCTCGATTTACCAGTCGATCTACGTTCCCACCCTCATCTATGGTCATGAGCTTTGGGTCATGACCGAAAGAATGAGATCACAGCTACAAGCGGCCGAAATGGGTTTCCTCCGCCCAGCCACCCTCCGCAGGGTGGCTGGGCTCTCCCTTAGAGATAGGGTGAGGAGCTCGGTCATCCGGGAGGGACTCAGAGTAGAGCCGCTGCTCCTTCACGTCGAGAGTCCTCTAAATAGGGCTTGGGCATCTGGTCAGGATGCCTCCTGGACGCCTCCCCAGTAAGGTGTTCCGGGCACGTCTCACAGGGAGGAGGCCCCGGGGAAGACCCAGGACACGCTGGAGGGACATTGTTTCTCGGTTGGCCTGGGAATGCCTTGGGGTTCCCCTGTAGGGGCAGGAAGAAGTGGCTGGGGAGAGGGAAGTCTGGGCCTCCCTTTTGAAGCTGCTGTCCCCGCGACCCGACCCCGGATGAAGCAGAATAAAAGAATAAAATGGATGGATGCATTTGGGGTTTTCATTAGTTGTGAGTTATAATCACCAACATTAAAAGAAAAAAACATTTGAAATATCTGTCTTTGTGTAACGAATGAATAATTTATAAGTTTAACTTTTTGAATGGAATTACTGATTTAAATCAACTTTTTCATGATATTCTAATTTTTTGACCAGCGCCTGTATGTATTAACATCATCACATTTACAATATGGTGAAGGACCAAGCAAGAAAAACTGGAAACCAGATGGCCAACAGAGTAGGTTGGCCATCTGCAAACAGAAGCTTGCTTGGTCCTTCAATGGTGGTAGCCTGGGTGTGTTTTCTTTAAGAATGCAAATCCATGGCAGTTGACAATGTTAAATCTATGAAGGAAACCAACAATGCCACCTGGAATTACACTTCAGGAAATCTAAATGGTAAAAAAAACTCACAGATAAGAAGGACAAAATTCAAATAAATTCTACATTTATTCAGGAGTGAAGCAGTTCCAAAGACAGTTAAAAGTATTTATTTTTAAATTGCAATATCCTAGGATAGAAAATAGTTAAGACAGAATTCATTAAAACAATTTTGAAACAGTATTTTGGCTGACGTTAAAATATTTTACATCAGGGGAAAACTGAGGCTTTTCTTATTTCCTTAATTTTGGGAGATCGGTGATCAGCCAATACTTACACGTGAAGCCTATCTTCCATCCATCCATTCATCTATTTTCTATACACCCTTGTCCCTTAGTGGGGTAGAGAGGGTTGCTGGTGCCTATCTCCAGCTAACGTTCTGGGCGAGAGGCAGGGTACACCCTGGACAGATCGCCAGTTTGTCGCAGGTGAAGCCTATCTTATCCAATGATTTTATCTTCCTCAGCAAAGATGTGAAAATCAGCCACAGAACTCTATTGTTCTGCTGTGAGAGAGTCTGACTGACAGACCCACCAAACCCATGTCTGCACATTCACAGTTAACAGTAGACACGCCACTGTTTCTAACTCGGCAACTTTTTTGCTACATTAGTAATATTTCAGACAAAAAAAAATGTATTGGCCAAAATCAGAATTGGCAGATTAGAAGAGCTGTAATTCAGGGTTCCCCCAGAAAATCTGCTAAGCCTGGTAGGGAAGTTCACCAGCAGTCCATTGTTAACATGGACTGCTGGTGAATGTTAACAGTTGTTAAGAATGTTAACAATTACAAAACTTCAGAGGTGCATGATCAAGCATCATATGTTCAATGTGTTATCTATGAACCTAGCTTAATCTGTCTTTACTATTCCTGTCAGTGGTATATAAAAACCCTGTTTAAAATAAACAAACAGCACTTAGCCTGGCGATGTGGCAAGTAAAGCCTGGTGGTCCGCCGGGCTGATGATACACTAGAGGAAACCCAGGGTCATCTTAGGGTCATTAATACAAACAAAAAGAATATACAATATAATGATCAAATGAGAAAAACAAAGCAACAGCATTAGTCATATATTCTATCTAAAGCCACAGTTTGTAGTTTACTGTGTTAGTAATGTGGAAACAGTAACAAATTTTCAGTTTTCTCACTTTTCCACCAGATATTCATGTTCAACCCTTCTTTGTTTGTGTGCTTGTGGGTTCTCCAGGAGACCGACTGGTGAAGGTTAATGGTGAGAGCATTCTGGGGAAAACCTATTCTCAGGTTATCACACTCATCCAAAACAGGTGTGGATCTCGTGTTAAGGTTTTGATGTGCGTTCTCATTTCTATTCTGATTGCTGTTTTTCATGTTTTCATTCAGTGAGAACCTTTTGGAGCTCACTATTATGCCAAAAAATGAGGATGTGTTGCAATTGGTAAGTGTGAGTATTGCCTTTCTATTTTCTGCCTTGATTTCCTTCCACCCTCTGAATGTGTGTGAAGCCATCAGTTAGCACAGCTGAAGGAAAAACTGGATTCATTCAACAATAGCCAGTGTGTGTTTAGCAACATAACTGTTCGGATAAAGTGGAGTAAAAGTGACAAGAATGCCTTTTAATTATTATTTTTTTCTACAATGTGGAGTTTTTATTCTATCTTTATTAATTTCTGTGGCTATTATTTTTTTTACTGTCCACTTTCTGCCATGAAAACTAAATTTTCCACTTGTGGGAGTTTGGCTATAATAAAGGATTATCTTATCAGAAATCCGTAAACAAAGACTGCCGATAATCAAATTTATAATTATTCTTTAACTTCAACATTAAGCAGACAACACATTTTACAGTTAACATATTAAATCAGAATTAATACACTCAAGGATAAAAAAAAAGATAGGCCCCATTTCTTCATTTTGCCTAAAAATATAAAGAATAGAGTAATGTGTTCAGTCTTAAGGATGGTAGTTGAGGAAGTAAACATTCTCACGCACTTCATCCGAAGCCAAACAGCTGATGGACGGTCACATGGTTTCAGATTTGTATTTGCTCACACATTTCATACTCCGCCCAGCTCACCTGACACCCCTCCCACAAATATGCCACACCCCTACCTTCAGGGATTCCCCTCTGTCTAAGGTTACCACCTTTCAGAAATTAAAATAAGGGACCAGTCCCTATATATGTAAAGTGGGGAGAGGGGGTTTGGCCCCTATGTATGTAAAGCGGGAGCGGAGGGGATGGAGGGGCGGGGACCGCAGTGGCAGCGTGTCGGTTAGTGTGTGTTACCCACAAAGCAGTTGGGCACAATATCGCAACACCAACACCGTGAGTCAAACAATGACTGGGGCAGCCTATAATATAATGTACTCAGGACCACCTCTTTAATGTTACACATACATATTTTTTTGTAGAATACAGAACAAGTCCCGTATCGGGACGCTACATTTAAAGGCTAATTATGTGACGGTTCCATATTTTACAGGATGGGTGGCAACCCTACCTTATACATTGCAAATGGTATTTTTATTATAGTTCATCGTGTTTTTCACGTCTCCTTATTTCTTTTGTTCCTCCTATGATTGATGGAGATGTATAGATTTAATTTATAATGTATGAAAGTATTGTTTATGTCATTTAATTAGCTCTACATCCTTATGACAATGAAAAAATATGGTATTTTATAAGATGATTTATCTTTTACGGTGCCAGTAATGCCAGAATTAATAGTAAATAATAAAGACATTGTGGTATTGTGATTTAATAATGTAATTATATTAGTTGTGTTACCAGTCCCATGCTATTGGAGGCAGTAGCAGACTCAAAAAGATGCGACTAAGAAGCAGATGGAGAAGTACACCGAAAGCTACAAAATTTGTTAAAAAACTGAGTTGTGCTGAAGTAAATAAAAGAGAAGTTCAAATACATGCTGATCATGAAAATCCTTCCTAAAGGTGAAGATATATCACAGATGTCAAAAGAAAATAAAATCGGGAGGCCGCGAATATAGGAAATAGCGCCCCCTTCACTTCCGGACTGCAATGGTCCCATTTACAAATAAGGTCTGACAGTGGTCCATCCCGCCCATTTCTGTTTGCTCCAGCAAAGTCCTTTTCTGTCCTGGTATTCTCTGTTTTGCTTTTAAGAAACAGCTACTGAGAGCTCCAGATGTTTCTGCAGAGAGCCTCCTTCATGACATTACATTTTCCATCCAGGAGTTTGTAGTAGAGGTGTGCCGATCGATCGGCCACCCATCACAATCGGCCACTTTTCGTGAAAAACTGTATGATCAGTGATCACCGTCACTGACTCTTGTTGCCGATCACCAAGACCGATCACATTTATGTCACTCCACAGCCTGAGTGATCTCCTCTTTCCTTCACATTGAGCAAGCGCGCGGCAACAAATCCTGTCGTGTGGAACTATAATGGGGAAGTTTGCGCCAGTAAATTACCTCGGGGTTGAAGCATGTCAAAATACATCGACACAACGAGTCTAATATGGCATTTAATAAAACAAGTACTTGACGGCATTTGGCAATATCGAGACTCAATGCAGGAACAAAAGGACATCCGGAGCGGCAGGTAAAGCAGCGCACAACTACCAACGTTCACCCTCATTAGCATCACGGTCAGAAAGCTAAACAAATAACCCGAAAAATAATTCAAGTCTTCAAGCTGGCGGTGTAAGGCGCTGGTTCTTATGGTGGCCGACAGGTGCAAATGCGCAACAATAGAGAAGCATGTAAACAAAAAAAGAGACACAAATAAATGAAATTGCAGCAAACAAAAAAAGAGATGCAAAGAAAAATGACTACAACCACAAATGAAATGCAGCAAACAAAAGAAAAGATGCAAACAAAAAGTGCTGAAAACGTAAGTGCTCCAGACCAGCAGAGGATGTCGAACAAAAAACAGCTTTAAAAACCAAAAAGGGTGTTGAGAAAAGCAGCAATGGCAGCAAATTTATTTTTGCTGTATTACACTTAAAATTACACAAAATGATTTTTGCAATGGTTTTAGGCGAGAATGTAGATGTATAGATCTCAAATATCTGCTCAGTTCAACAGTAAATCACTTAATTGCAATATTGCTCCGACATTTTCGGATTTGTCTGCTCCCGCTGCATTAACAGCCAGCTCCCCTTGCCAGCTCTTAACTGGCCGAACGCTCCAGGTTCAGTACACCGAGAGAGAACCTTTGTCTTCCGGAAAATCGTTTTAAAAACTCCCGCTGGTTTTCCACTATGAGTGGAGGTGAAACACAGATATTAAGTCTGGTAATAGCTGCAAAAAATTTTTGTTCACTAAAGTATTTAATTTAATCCTGAGCAAATGGGTTTGACTGATTAAAGTGAAGCCTTCAAACATAATAGTTTTATTTAACTGTAATGTCTTACTTCCTGAGGTAGGGTTAGGGTTAGGGTCCGTTTTTTTTTTTCCTTCACCGCTCTGTGCCGCACGTTTTCATGGTTGCTAAGCAACATAATGCCGAGATGGAGGCTAGGCAGCTAGCCGAAGGCCACAGCTTCTATCTTCTGGTCGTCCATATTCGTGGCCTTCGAAGGACCCATCTTCCGTAGACCAGGCTGTTTCTCACATAGACATAATAAAAGGACAGATGCCTAATGGACCGCTCTCGTCTTATCAATACATATTTATATAAATATAAACAATGATTAATACTGAATATTAAGCTATACATGTTTAGCACACACGCACACACACTTAGAAATGGCTGTAAATATATGGTGAAATTCCAGCAGTAACATACTGTTATTCCAAAATACGGTAGGATATTGTCAATTTGATGTCTTCTGTTGTCACAATAAAGACTGATGACTGGCAGTAAACTACCGCAAAATAATTGTACAATACAG
The DNA here is from genome assembly GCF_051168715.1 of Poecilia mexicana. Taxonomy (NCBI): domain Eukaryota; kingdom Metazoa; phylum Chordata; class Actinopteri; order Cyprinodontiformes; family Poeciliidae; genus Poecilia; species Poecilia mexicana. The sequence goes on from NW_028263388.1 coordinate 26,712,193, forward strand.
TTTTTTTCCTAGGCAAGACATTTTACCTATATTTGCATCTTAGAGAACCAGCATTTAAAGTCAGTATTAAACGGAAAGAAAACATAATTTCCATAATAAATCTTTTAGGGAATGAATCGAAATCTACAGAGTGTTCAATCAAAAGTGTTAGATTACCAGTGTTGGTGTTGTATGTTAAAACTACAATGTTAATTAAACACTTTCTTAGTCAAATTTAAAGATAGGTTTGTCAGTTTCCCTAAAGAAATAGTGTTTGCTAAAGAGTTGCTCCCACAATCGCAACGTATCTGTGACGTCACGCGTTTACCCGGGAGACAGCAGTATGACGTCTTGTCTGGATCTTATCATAACAAGGTAAGTTCCCAAAAGCTATTAAAACTTTGGTCTTTATGTTCTATCTTTAATGTATTTATGTAATGTAATGGTGATGTATTGTCTCAATGTTTGTAAACCCCTGGTAGACATTATACCACAATGTATGCTGTGTTTGTACTGTTATGTATTCTGTATCTCAATAAAGATCTATTAAAACAAAAACAAAAAACAAAAAAACAAGGTAAGTTCCATATTAAGATCATCATGTTTTTGATTATTTTTTATGAATGCATTAACTTTCTGTTTGCGCAAGAGTATCAACTTATGCTTAACTAAGTTGATACTTAGTTAAGCAAACAAAGATATCCAAACAAAGTTTATTTGTTTGGATATCGTGGTATGACTGTTTAGTACAGGGTGCTCAAGTCCAGTCCTTGAGAGCTGCTATCCTGCAATTTTCAGATGCTTCCCTGCTCCAATTAACACACCTGAATCAAATGAAAGGCTGGTTAGCAGGTTTGTTCAGAGCTGATCCTGGTCTGTTGGAGTAAAGATGCATTGAAAAGTTGCAGGACGGTAGCTCTCGAGGAGTGGACGTGAGCACCCTTAGTTTATTGTTTTTGTTAGCAGCTAAAGCAAGCCAAGCAGGTGTAGCATGGGGTGTCGGGTGGTTAAACAAACATTAAAACTGTCAGAAAGGCAGTTTGAGTTAACATTATTTACCTGCGCAGTCGTTTTCTTGAAGTTTTCGGCTATAGACGGCATAATGGGGAAAGTGGCTGTGCTGGACCGGTGGTTTGATCTATGCGAGCAAAGCTATGCCAAAATGTTTTTGCCTCTATAAATAATAATGATAATAAATAATGACATATTGGCTGCCTCTTTTTTTCTTCATTAGTACGTCATGTTGGTGACTGAAGCCTGTTATGATGACTTCAACACATTTCTTCTGACAGGTTGGTAGAAGAAATGCTGTCCAGAATGTTTCTATAAGCTGACTAATTTCTGTAATGCCTAACGTCTGAGTTGTGTTCATGGTAATTATTTCTGACATTTTTATGCTTTATGTTGTAGGTGGTGAAAAATGCTCTCCAGGGTAAACCTGCTGGACAAAGTATTTTGAATGACTGTGATGGTGACGCACACACACACACACACAGGTGGGTCTGGTTAGTTTTGCTCACACTTCTTTTTAAAATGTTTATTTATTATCCTAATGTGTCTGCTATTTATCCTGTTGTTCCTCCAGGCTGGGAAAACCAGGCATTCTTCTGTTGGTTCATGTGCTTCGTCCTACATCCAAAGGCCACAAGAAGAATTAAAAACAGCTCATGTCAAACTGTGGACCATGTTTTCAGATATGTGCAGGTATGTGGTTATTCTAATGATCCTACTTCTTTGTAGAAGCACTTTCTCGTTGGCTTTGTTTGCTATCTGAATGTAGCTGTTCTGCTAAATATATTTAATAATTTTTATCATTCGTCTTATCATTATGTCAAAGATGCAAGCCTGTGTTGAAGCCTTCCTCATTGCCGTGGAACCAGGACAGCCGTTCCTAAAGCATGTTGGTGAAAACAAGAGCAGCACCAAAGACACTTCACCATCAGTAATCACAAGATCATCCAAGGTAGCTTTTGATGAACTTTGAAAGTACACTTCACCTTCAGTGCAAAGTACCATGAATTCCTCTACAACTTCTGTAAATTAATCCAGCCTACAGTTTTCAACATTGATGTGACTTGCACGACAATTGAGGAGTTTAAGATCCTTGCTTTTCACTGGCAGAGTGAACACTCTTTATTATGATGATCATTTAAATGCATACAGGTGCTGGTCATAAAATTAGAATATTGTGATAAAGTTCATTATTTTCCATAATGTCATGATAAAAATTAAATTGTCATATATTTTAGATTCATTGCACACCAACTGAAATATTTCAGGTCTTTTATTGTTTTAATTTTGATGATTTTGGCAAACAGCTCATGAAAACCCAAAATCCCTGTTTCAAAAAATTAGAATATTATGAAAAGGTTCTCTGAACGAGCAATAAAAATAATCATCTGAATCAACAAAGTAACTCTAAACACCTGAAAAAGATTCCTGAGGCCTTTAAAAACTCCCAGCCTGGTTCATTACTCAAAACCGCAATCATGGGTCAGACTGCTGACCTGACTGCTGTCCAGAAGGCCATCACTGACATCCTCAAGCAAGAGGGTGAGAAACAGAAAGAAATTTCTGAACAAATCGGCTGTTTGCAGAGTGTTATATCAAGGCACCTCAGTGGGAAGTCAGTAGGAAGGAAAAAGTGTGGCAGAAAACGCTGCACAACGAGAAGAGGTGACCGGACCCTGAGGAAGATTGTGGAGAAGGGCCGATTCCAGACCTTGGGGGAAGGGTTAGGGTTAGGGTTAGGGTTAGGGTTAGGGTTAGGGTTAGGGTTAGGGGTAGACCCAGGGCTCCCATGTGTCCGGAGGTTATAATTGAAAATGCCACGCCATGCCGAAAAATGCTGCCTAGGGGCTATGAGGTCCATGTTGGCCACGGTGCAGCATTTGAATGGGGAATTGGGGATCAGTTTTAGCCATTCGGGCGGACGGGCAGTGTCGTGCCAGACACACTTGGGGGCGCTCTTGTATTGGTTTTTGAAGGGTCCGGCTGTTGGATGGTGGAGAGGGTTTCTCTGAGTTCGGGGGTGATGCCGTTTGGGCTCATTCCTGACACGCGGAGTCAGGCGAATGGGGAAAGCGTTTCCAAATGCGGGATGGAGGTCTGGGGGGGTCGGAAGCGATGCGGGGGGGTGACCTTTGCCCTGAGGAAGCACTTTAGCCACATGGGGGCATTTGGTTATTTGAAGAAATACGTGTTTGGGGTCGATCCGTGACCCCGTGGGTGGGTGGTTGCAGCCATAAGTCGACATGGGTCGGTGCTGCCCTATGTCTGACGGGGGCAGGGTACAACAGCGCTTTCAGTCCGGCTCTCATTTTCACAGGAATTGTGTACGAGTTCCTCTAGCTGAAGTTTTGTTTTTAACTCTGCCTTGACTTGTTTCCGTCGGCCCTTTGACCGGGCGACGGGATGGAGGTGTGGGTGACATTTGGTTATTTGAAGAAGCACGGGTTGGGGGGTCGATCCGTGACCCCGTGGGTGGGTGGTTGCAGCCATAAGTCGACATGGTGTGGTGCTGCCCTATGTCTGCGAGTGACGGGGGCAGGGTACAACAGCGCTTTCAGTCCGGCTCTCATTTTCACAGGAATTGTGTACGAGTTCCTCTAGCTGAAGTTTTGTTTTTAACTCTGCCTTGACTTGTTTCCGTCGGCCCTTTGACCGGGCGACGGGATGGAGGTGTGGGTGACATTTGGTTATTTGAAGAAGCACGGGTTGGGGGGTCGATCCGTGACCTCGTGGGTTGATGGTTGCAGCCATAAGTCGGCATGGGGTGGTGCTGCCCTATGTCTGGGAGTGTTTTGGGCCCTGAAAAAATCTTTTGGAGCTCGGGTCCGGGGCGGGTGGCCTTTGGGCCGGTGGGGGAGGGTCCCGGGAATAAAAGGGGAGCGCTTTTGCCATCCGGAAGCCTTCGGTCGAGGAGCTATAGGCCCGCCACGAGGGAGCCGAAGGTGGTGCTGCCGGATGTCGCGGGCCTGCAGGCCCGAAAGGTCAAGCTCCAGAGGTCACGGGCGGCTAGGAGGGGCCCAGGCGGGCGTCCCGCCGCCCGGCCGCCCTCCGGGCGGTCGGGCGACGGTTCCCCTTTGGTGGGGACCCAGCGGGAGGCGTTACTCTGAAGACAGACCGCGGCGAGAACTACAGGGAACCCCAAGGGACGGTAGGGTCGGGTTCGGGGTCCCCGGAGGTCCCAGAGACGCGGGGTTCGGAGCGTAGGTCGGGCGGGTTCCCGGTTACAAAAGCCCGGGGTCCGTCGGCGCCTGGAGCGGCCCGGTTCTGTAGAACCGGTTTGCCATAAGTCGACATGGGTCGGTGCTGCCCTATGTCTGCAAGTGTTTTGGGCCCTGAAAAAATCTCTTGGAGCTCAGGTCCGGGGCGGGTGGCGTATGGGCCGGTGGGGGAGTGTCCCGGGAATAAAAGGGGAGCGCTTTTGCCATCCGGAAGCCTTTGGTTGAGGAGCTATAGGGCCGCCACAAGGGAGCCGAAGGTGGTGCTGCCGGATGTCGTGGGCCTGCAGGCCCGAAAGGTCAAGCTCCAGAGGTCACGGGCGGCTAGGAGGGGCCCAGGCGGGCGTCCCGCCGCCCGGCCGCCCTCCGGGCGGTCGGGCGACGGTTCCCCCGAGGTAGGGACCCAGCGGGAGGCGTTACTCTGAAGACAGACCGCGGCGAGAACTACAGGGAACCCCAAGGGACGGTAGGGTCGGGTTCGGGGTCCCCGGAGGTCCCAGACGCGCGGGGTTCGGAGCGTAGGTCGGGCGGGTTCCCGGTTACAAAAGCCCGGGGTCCGTCGGCGCCTGGAGCGGCCCGGTTCTGTAGAACCGGTTCGCCATAAGTCGACATGGGTCGGTGCTGCCCTATGTCTGGGAGTGTGTCGGGCCCTGAAAAAATCTCTTGGAGCTCAGGTCCGGGGCGGGTTGCGTTCGGGCCGGTGGGGGAGGGTCCCGGGAATAAAAGGGGATCGCTGTTGCCATCAGGAACCCTTCGGTCGAGGAGCTGTAGGCCTGCCACGAGGGACCCTACGGTGGTGCTGCCGGATGTCTGCGAGTCATACGGAAGCACGAGGTCATGCTGCCAAATGGCCTCGACCTGTCGAGCCGCGGTGCGGTCTGCCTTGGGTGTGAGGGCCTTTTGACCTACGGAATCATAGGGTGATGATCCCAAATGGCTGCCTTACCAGAGGCACGAGCCATAAGGAGACGTCCAGGGGTTCCACCGAATGTCTGAGCCTCTGCCCGGGTCCGGGTTCACCGAGCTGGGGGCGGGTTCCAGCCATTTGCTGGAAGGGTTCAGCCATTCGGTGGAACGGGACTTGTGCCCTCTCTACAAAGTGCCCAGCCATAAGGAGACGTCCAGGTGTTCCACCGAATGTCTGAGCCCCTGCCCGGGTTCCGGTGCCCCGATCCCGGGTAAAGAAGCTCCATAACTCCCCCCCCCGGCGTTCCAGGACGGGGGCCGGCCCGGCGGAGGTGCGGGGACCGTCCCCCGGTTCCGGAGAACCGTGCAGGGGTATTTTTGACAACTTGTAGCGGGGCTGAGAGTGTCCGAATCCCGGGGAGGGTCCAGCCATTTGCTGGAAGGGTTCAGCCATTTGGTGGAACGGGTCTTGTGCCATTTTAAAGTCCCTGGCCATAAGGAGATGCCCATTGTTCCCACCGAATGTCTGAGCCCTGCCATAAGTCGACATGGGTTGGTGCTGCCCTATGTCTGGGAGTGTTTTGGGCCCCTCCAAACTCTTTTGGAGCTCAGGTCGGGGGCGGGTGGCCTTTGGGCCGGTGGGGGAGGGTCCCGGGAATAAAAGGGGAGCGCTTTTGCCATCCGGAAGCCTTCGGTCGAGGAGCTGTAGGCCTGCCACGAGGGACCCTACGGTGGTGCTGCCGGATGTCTGCGAGTCATACGGAAGCACGAGGTCATGCTGCCAAATGGCCTCGACCTGTCGAGCCGCGGTGCGGTCTGCCTTGGGTGTGAGGGCCTTTTGACCTACGGAATCATAGGGTGATGATCCCAAATGGCTGCCTTACCAGAGGCACGAGCCATAAGGAGACGTCCAGGGGTTCCACCGAATGTCTGAGCCCCTGCCCGGGTTCCGGTGCCCCGATCCCGGGTAAAGAAGCTCCATAATTCCCCCCCCCGGTCCTCCAGGACGGGGGCCGGCCCGGCGGAGGTCCTGGGACCGTCCCCCGGTTCCGGAGAACCGTGCAGGGGTATTTTTGACAACTTGTAGCGGGGCTGAGAGTGTCCGAATCCCGGGGAGGGTCCAGCCATTTGCTGGAAGGGTTCAGCCATTCGGTGGAACGGGACTTGTGCCATTTTAAAGTCCCTGGCCATAAGGAGATGCCCAGGGTTCCCACCGAATGTCTGAGCCCTGCCATAAGTCGACATGGGTTGGTGCTGCCCTATGTCTGGGAGTGTGTCGGGCCCCTCAAAACTGTTTTGGAGCTCAGGTCGGGGGCGGGTGGCGTTCGGGCCGGTGGGGGAGGGTCCCGGGAATAAAAGGGGAGCGCTTTTGCCATCCGGAAGCCTTCGGTCGAGGAGCTATAGGCCCGCCACGAGGGATCAGAAGGGGGTGCTGCTGGATGTCTGCGAGTCATACGGAAGCACGAGGTCATGCTGCCAAATGGCCTCGACCTGTCGAGCCGCGGTGCGGTCTGTCTTGGGTGTGAGGGCCTTTTGACATTCGGAATCATAGGGTGATGATCCCAAATGGCTGCCTTACCAGAGGCACGAGCCATAAGGAGACGTCCAGGGGTTCCACCGAATGTCTGAGCCTCTGCCCGGGTCCGGGTTCACCGAGCTGGGGGCGGGTTCCAGCCATTTGCTGGAAGGGTTCAGCCATTCGGTGGAACGGGACTTGTGCCCTCTCTACAAAGTGCCCAGCCATAAGGAGACGTCCAGGTGTTCCACCGAATGTCTGAGCCCCTGCCCGGGTTCCGGTGCCCCGATCCCGGGTAAAGAAGCTCCATAACTCCCCCCCCCGGCGTTCCAGGACGGGGGCCGGCCCGGCGGAGGTGCGGGGACCGTCCCCCGGTTCCGGAGAACCGTGCAGGGGTATTTTTGACAACTTGTAGCGGGGCTGAGAGTGTCCGAATCCCGGGGAGGGTCCAGCCATTTGCTGGAAGGGTTCAGCCATTTGGTGGAACGGGTCTTGTGCCATTTTAAAGTCCCTGGCCATAAGGAGATGCCCATTGTTCCCACCGAATGTCTGAGCCCTGCCATAAGTCGACATGGGTTGGTGCTGCCCTATGTCTGGGAGTGTTTTGGGCCCCTCCAAACTCTTTTGGAGCTCAGGTCGGGGGCGGGTGGCCTTTGGGCCGGTGGGGGAGGGTCCCGGGAATAAAAGGGGAGCGCTTTTGCCATCCGGAAGCCTTCGGTCGAGGAGCTGTAGGCCTGCCACGAGGGACCCTACGGTGGTGCTGCCGGATGTCTGCGAGTCATACGGAAGCACGAGGTCATGCTGCCAAATGGCCTCGACCTGTCGAGCCGCGGTGCGGTCTGCCTTGGGTGTGAGGGCCTTTTGACCTACGGAATCATAGGGTGATGATCCCAAATGGCTGCCTTACCAGAGGCACGAGCCATAAGGAGACGTCCAGGGGTTCCACCGAATGTCTGAGCCCCTGCCCGGGTTCCGGTGCCCCGATCCCGGGTAAAGAAGCTCCATAATTCCCCCCCCCGGTCCTCCAGGACGGGGGCCGGCCCGGCGGAGGTCCTGGGACCGTCCCCCGGTTCCGGAGAACCGTGCAGGGGTATTTTTGACAACTTGTAGCGGGGCTGAGAGTGTCCGAATCCCGGGGAGGGTCCAGCCATTTGCTGGAAGGGTTCAGCCATTCGGTGGAACGGGACTTGTGCCATTTTAAAGTCCCTGGCCATAAGGAGATGCCCAGGGTTCCCACCGAATGTCTGAGCCCTGCCATAAGTCGACATGGGTTGGTGCTGCCCTATGTCTGGGAGTGTGTCGGGCCCCTCAAAACTGTTTTGGAGCTCAGGTCGGGGGCGGGTGGCGTTCGGGCCGGTGGGGGAGGGTCCCGGGAATAAAAGGGGAGCGCTTTTGCCATCCGGAAGCCTTCGGTCGAGGAGCTATAGGCCCGCCACGAGGGATCAGAAGGGGGTGCTGCTGGATGTCTGCGAGTCATACGGAAGCACGAGGTCATGCTGCCAAATGGCCTCGACCTGTCGAGCCGCGGTGCGGTCTGTCTTGGGTGTGAGGGCCTTTTGACATTCGGAATCATAGGGTGATGATCCCAAATGGCTGCCTTACCAGAGGCACGAGCCATAAGGAGACGTCCAGGGGTTCCACCGAATGTCTGAGCCCCTGCCCGGGTTCCGGTGCCCCGATCCCGGGTAAAGAAGCTCCATAATTCCCCCCCCGGTCCTCCAGGACAGGGGCCGGCCCGGCGGAGGTCCTGGGACCGGCCCCCGGTTCCGGAGAACCGTGCAGGGGTATTTTTGACAACTTGTAGCGGGGCTGAGAGTGTCCGAATCCCGGGGAGGGTCCAGCCATTTGCTGGAAGGGTTCAGCCATTTGGTGGAACGGGACTTGTGCCATTTTAAAGTGCCCGGCCATAAGGAGACGCCCATGGTTCCCACCGAATGTCTGAGCCCCTGCCGGGGTCCGGGGAGGGCTTCCGGCCATTTGCTGGAACGGTCCAGCCGTTCGGTGGAACGGGGACTTGACCTAGGGTTATCAGGGGTGGGGTTAGGGTTGAGCTCCCTGGAGGTCCCAGAGCCACGGGGTTTTTTGACCAGGGTAAGGCGGGGTCCCGGTAACGGAACCCCGGGTACGGAACCTCCTTGAGCGGTCCCGGTTCCGTAGAACCGGACCTGGACATACGGAATCATAGGGTGATGATCCCAAATGTCTGCCTTAGGCAAGGGACATAATGAGACGTCCAGGGGTCCCACCGAATGTCTGAGCCCCTGCCGGGGTCCGGGGAGGGCTTCCGGCCATTTGCTGGAACGGTCCAGCCGTTTGGTGGAACGGGGACTTGACCTAGGGTTATCAGGGGTGGGGTTAGGGTTGAGCTCCCTGGAGGTCCCAGAGCCACGGGGTTTTTTGGCCAGGGTAAGGCGGGGTCCCGGTAACGGAACCCCGGGTACGGAACCTCCTTGAGCGGTCCCGGTTCCGTAGAACCGGATCTGGACATACGGAATCATAGGGTGATGATCCCAAATGGCTACCTTACCAGAGGCACGAGCCATCCATGAGGAGACGTCCCGGGGTTCCACCGAATGTCTGAGCCCCTTTTTCGGGGCTAGGGTTTATCGGGCGCCCGCCCGAACCTCCACGGGTGCTCTGGGCTCGGTTAGTCTTGCGGTCGCATCACCCGAAGCAGAGCATGATTTTTCTCTCGACCCCAACAGGAGGGAAGAGGTGCCAAAGGCGCCCTTCGCTTCTCGCAGGCACTCGTTGCATCCTGTAATTTAGCGGTTCGGGAAAAGGGTGGACTCGGTGGATCCTGTACTTTAGCGGCTCAAGACAAGGGAGGGGGAGAAGGAGAAGCAGAGCGAGCTACGGAGACGGACGTTCTCACATACTCCCTCCCTTTCGCAGCCCCAATCCATTGTAAGCGTGGCACCTTCAACCACAAGACTCCTCGATCCATGCGGGTGACCTTTTGCTCATAGCGCTTATGACGTCGTAGCAAGTAATTTAGACACATAGTAGCACCACGTGGTGCTGCCTTATTTCGGCCATTGAGCAGCACCACGTGGTGCCTCTTTCTGTCAGGAACGGAAAAAGAAGAGGACAGGAGCAGTTACGCTCTTCGCTGTACCACAATCATTGAAATGGAGCTCAAAATCAACCCCTAAACTATCGGAGCCACGTGATTGGCAACATTTTGAGCTAAATCCCCCCCCCCCCCGAAAAAACAAAAACAAAAGCCTCGGTAGCCAAGACCGTTATCGAACCCGGGTCTCCCAGCTGGGGGCCGGTGTTCCTGTACACCTGGCTATCAAGGCAGGTTTGTCTACCACGTTCATAGGACTTGTAACCTCATCTAAAGATTAAAAAAAAACTAAAACACAATAAAAAAACAAGAGGCTTTCTGCAGCCAGCGGGAAGCGAACCCTGGTCTCTGGGGCGGAGACCGGGCGGCTAAACCGCTAAACTACAGGAGCCATGTGGGTTTCCTTGGCTCATAGCGCTTATGACCTCATAGCAAGTGATGTAGACATAGGGGATCATCAGCGTCCGGACGTGCGGAAGCAGGAGGTGGTGCTGCCACATGGCCTTGACCTACGGAATCACGGGGTGGTGCTCCCAAATGGCTGCTGCCTTACCAGATGCACGAGACATAAGGAGGCCCCATTGAAAAGGATGTCCGGATGTCGAGGCTTCCCTATGTCCGAAGCGCCTCCTTATGTCTGCGGTCGGCCAAAAAGATAGAAAAGGCCTGAGCAGCTTGTGGGAATCGTACCCCGGTCGCTGGGGGGGCGCCGCAGCAGATCCACCACAAGACTACTCGAGCCATACGGGTTTCCTTGGCTCATAGCGCTTATGACCTCATAGCAAGTGATGTAGACGTCTGGGATCATCGTCCGGGTCTGGACATGCGGAAGCAGGAGGTGCTGCTGCCAAATTCCTGCCTTACCAGAGGCACGAGACATAAGGAGACGCCCAGGGGCTCCGCCGAATGTCTGGGCCTCTGCCCCGTCCCCGGTAGGGGTTCAGCCATCCGCTGGAAGGGTCCAGCCATTCGGTGGAACGGGACTTGTGCCATTTGAAAGTCCCTGGCCATAAGGAGACGCCCAGGGGTCCCACCGAATGTCTGAGCCCCCGCCCGGGATCCAGTGCCCCGATCCCGGGTAAAGTAGCTCCATATCTCCCCCCTGGTCCTCCAGGACCAGTTCCGGCCCAGCGGAGGTCCTGGGACCGTACCCCGGTTCCGGAGAACCGTGCAGGGGTATTTTTGACAAGTTGTAGCGGGGCTGAGAGTGTCCGAATCCCGGGGAGGGTCCAGCCATTTGCTGGAAGGGTCCAGCCATTCGGCGGAACGGGTCTTGTGCCATTTTAAAGTCCCCATACGAAAAGTCTTTTTGTAGACTAATAGAAATAGGGTGGATGGTTGCCATTGGGGATCATGAGTGAGCGATCCTTTATGTCAGCCAAAAAGACAAAAGAGGGTTCCCTGCGCAAGCGGGCCGCGAACCCGGGCGTACCGGGTGGGAGCGCGGCTACTGGACCACTTTGCGAACAGAGATAAAGACAGGCGGGGGAAAGGAGGGGTTATGAGTGTGCGGGGAGCCGACAGACACTTTGAGGCATGAGGTGCTGCTGCCAGATGGCGTCGGGGGTGACACCGGGCTGCGTCCCCGCGCGTTTGGGCAGCATTCGCCACCGGGAGGCGTCCCTGCCGTTCGGGGACGTTAGCCAGGTGGTCCTCCCTAATTGACGACTTTAGCTATGTAACATCCGGAGGACCCAAGACCCACCCCCGATGTCGAACTAACCCGCCCCCCCCTCCCCGTTATCGGGGCCCGTTCAAGGGTCCCGTTCAAGGGTCCCGTTCAAGGGTCCCGTTCAAGGGTCCCGTTCAAGGGTCCCGTTCTCCGGCCTGGAGAGCCGGACGCGTTTCCCAGCCCCGATTCCCAACCTGGTTTTACATAGACAAACCTCCCGAAAAACAACCCCGACCCCCAGGCGCGATCGGGGCCTTTGCTCCGGACTCCGGTTTTTCTAGTTAGGACTCTAGTGGAGGGTTAGAGTTAGATGGTACCAATACAGGGGCGTAATCGCCCCCACCATCCAACCCCCTCTTCCTACACACACCGAGCCCTGCCTTACCAGGGGCACGACCCTCCAGGGCCTGCGTGCTGGAGGGGTGTAGTCCGAGGAGGGGTGCTTAAGTGTGGGTGCGCAGGTGGGTGTGGAGAGCGTGGTTCTCCCTGGGTGTCGGGTGCCTCTTGTTCCAGGCCCGGCTCCCGGTCTGTACCTCCAGCTCCCGTTCTACGGGCTGGAACCCCGGGCTGTACGTCCAGCTCCCGTTCTACGGGCTGGAACCCCGGGCTGTACGTCCAGCTCCCGTTCTACGGGCTGGACATCCAGGCTGGAACCCCAACCCTCTAAACTCTAAGTGTCCCTGCCTTACCAGGGGCACGACCCTCCAGGGCCTGCGTGCTGGAGGGGTGTAGTCCGAGGAGGGGTGCTTAAGTGTGGGTGCGCAGGTGGGTGTGGAGAGCGTGGTTCTCCCTGGGTGTCGGGTGCCTCTTGTTCCAGGCCCGGCTCCTGGTCTGTACCCCGGACTTTGAGACCCCCTGGAGACCCAACCATAAGAGCCAGGGGTCTCCAACTCGGTGGGCCGGTCCGGGGCCTTCCCCCGGACCGTGTGCCACCGTTGGTCCGGGCCCCCCGCCCCCCAGGGCCGGGATCCAGGCCCTAGGGGGCCCCAGACTTTGAGACCCCCTGGAGACCCAACCATAAGAGCCAGGGGTCTCCAACTCGGTGGGCCGGTCCGGGGCCTTCCCCCGGACCGTGTGCCACCGTTGGTCCGGGCCCCCCGCCCCCCAGGGCCGGGATCCAGGCCCTAGGGGGCCCCAGACTTTGAGACCCCCTGGAGACCCAACCATAAGAGCCAGGGGTCTCCAACTCGGTGGGCCGGTCCGGGGCCTTCCCCCGGACCGTGTGC
>NW_028263388.1:26737290-26744790 GCF_051168715.1 Poecilia mexicana
TCTCTGCCTGGAGGTCAGGGCCTGCAGCTCCAGGCCTGGTTCTCTGCCTGGAGGTCAAGGCCTTTAGCTCCAGGCCTGGTTCTCTTCCTGGAGGTCAAGGCCTTTAGCTCCAGGCCTGGTTCTCTTCCTGGAGGTCAAGGCCTGCAGCTCCAGGCCTGGTTCTCTTCCTGGAGGTCAAGGCCTTTAGCTCCAGGCCTGGTTCTCTGCCTGGAGGTCAGGGCCTGCAGCTCCAGGCCTGGTTCTCTGCCTGGAGGTCAAGGCCTGCAGCTCCAGGCCTGGTTCTCTGCCTGGAGGTCAGGGCCTGCAGCTCCAGGCCTGGTTCTCTGCCTGGAGGTCAAGGCCTTTAGCTCCAGGCCTGGTTCTCTGCCTGGAGGTCAAGGCCTTTAGCTCCAGGCCTGGTTCTCTTCCTGGAGGTCAAGGCCTTTAGCTCCAGGCCTGGTTCTCTTCCTGGAGGTCAGGGCCTGCAGCTCCAGGCCTGGTTCTCTGCCTGGAGGTCAAGGCCTTTAGCTCCAGGCCTGGTTCTCTTCCTGGAGGTCAAGGCCTTTAGCTCCAGGCCTGGTTCTCTTCCTGGAGGTCAAGGCCTTTAGCTCCAGGCCTGGTTCTCTTCCTGGAGGTCAAGGCCTGCAGCTCCAGGCCTGGTTCTCTGCCTGGAGGTCAGGGCCTGCAGCTCCAGGCCTGGTTCTCTGCCTGGAGGTCAAGGCCTGCAGCTCCAGGCCTGGTTCTCTGCCTGGAGGTCAAGGCCTGCAGCTCCAGGCCTGGTTCTCTGCCTGGAGGTCAAGGCCTTTAGCTCCAGGCCTGGTTCTCTGCCTGGAGGTCAAGGCCTTTAGCTCCAGGCCTGGTTCTCTGCCTGGAGGTCAAGGCCTGCAGCTCCAGGCCTGGTTCTCTGCCTGGAGGTCAGGGCCTGCAGCTCCAGGCCTGGTTCTCTGCCTGGAGGTCAAGGCCTTTAGCTCCAGGCCTGGTTCTCTTCCTGGAGGTCAAGGCCTTTAGCTCCAGGCCTGGTTCTCTTCCTGGAGGTCAGGGCCTGCAGCTCCAGGCCTGGTTCTCTGCCTGGAGGTCAAGGCCTTTAGCTCCAGGCCTGGTTCTCTTCCTGGAGGTCAAGGCCTTTAGCTCCAGGCCTGGTTCTCTTCCTGGAGGTCAAGGCCTGCAGCTCCAGGCCTGGTTCTCTGCCTGGAGGTCAGGGCCTTTAGCTCCAGGCCTGGTTCTCTTCCTGGAGGTCAGGGCCTGCAGCTCCAGGCCTGGTTCTCTGCCTGGAGGTCAAGGCCTTTAGCTCCAGGCCTGGTTCTCTGCCTGGAGGTCAGGGCCTGCAGCTCCAGGCCTGGTTCTCTTCCTGGAGGTCAAGGCCTGCAGCTCCAGGCCTGGTTCTCTGCCTGGAGGTCAGGGCCTGCAGCTCCAGGCCTGGTTCTCTTCCTGGAGGTCAAGGCCTTTAGCTCCAGGCCTGGTTCTCTGCCTGGAGGTCAGGGCCTGCAGCTCCAGGCCTGGTTCTCTTCCTGGAGGTCAAGGCCTTTAGCTCCAGGCCTGGTTCTCTTCCTGGAGGTCAGGGCCTGCAGCTCCAGGCCTGGTTCTCTGCCTGGAGGTCAAGGCCTTTAGCTCCAGGCCTGGTTCTCTGCCTGGAGGTCAGGGCCTGCAGCTCCAGGCCTGGTTCTCTTCCTGGAGGTCAAGGCCTGCAGCTCCAGGCCTGGTCCTCTGCCTGGAGGTCAGGGCCTGCAGCTCCATGCCTGGTTCTCTGCCTGGAGGTCAGGGCCTGCAGCTCCATGCCTGGTCCTCTGCCTGGAGGTCAGGGCCTGCAGCTCCATGCCTGGTCCTCTGCCTGGAGCTCCATGCCCTGTCCCCTGCATGTGTGTGCGGTCCTGGAGCTCCATGCACGGCCCCCTGCATGTGTGTGCGGGCCTGGAGCTCCATGCACGGCCCCCTGCATGTGTGTGCGGGCCTGGAGCTCCATGCACGGCCCCCTGCATGTGTGTGCGGGCCTGGAGCTCCATGCACGGCCCCCTGCATGTGTGTGCGGGCCTGGAGCTCCATGCACGGCCCCCTGCATGTGTGTGCGGGCCTGGAGCTCCATGCACGGCCCCCTGCATGTGTGTGCGGGCCTGGAGCTCCATGCACGGCCCCCTGCATGTGTGTGCGGTCCTGGAGCTCCATGCACGGCCCCCTGCATGTGTGTGCGGTCCTGGAGCTCCATGCACGGCCCCCTGGATGTGTGTGCGGGCCTGGAGCTCCATGCACGGCCCCCTGGATGTGTGTGCGGGCCTGGAGCTCCATGCACGGCCCCCTGCATGTGTGTGCGGGCCTGGAGCTCCATGCACGGCCCCCTGCATGTGTGTGCGGGCCTGGAGCTCCATGCACGGCCCCCTGCATGTGTGTGCGGGCCTGGAGCTCCATGCACGGCCCCCTGCATGTGTGTGCGGTCCTGGAGCTCCATGCACGGCCCCCTGCATGTGTGTGCGGGCCTGGAGCTCCATGCACGGCCCCCTGCATGTGTGTGCGGTCCTGGAGCTCCATGCACGGCCCCCTGCATGTGTGTGCGGGCCTGGAGCTCTACCTGAGGGTGAGATCTGGAAATGAGCAACACATGTGATGCGAAATCGGTCAAAAATGCATTTTATCCGGTAAAACCGGGTATGGTTCGAATCTCCAGAGTCCCGGGAACAGCCTGGTGAAGTCCGCATGCTTCTATCTTTAAAAATGAGGGAGATATGGGCTTTTGAAAAAGTAGTAATGCCGAGGGATTTAGGGACCTTACAATGAAAATCACTGCCGGAACGATATCAGGAGAGAGTCAAAAGAGAGGGCCCTGTTCGCAAATTTTCAAAGTGTTTCAACACTCAGACATATTTTCGTGATCCTTGATGCCTTGGGAGTCCATCCAAGGGGGTGTCAGCCCTCTTTTCTCCCATTTTCGGCCGTTTTTAAGCGCTTTTTCGGCAAAAAGTCGCACCTTGTCCTGGAGAACCGGGGCTTTCACGCAGCGGGTTCCTTTTCGGCAGGTGAGTCCCCACGGTCCCTCTGATGGGTCCTGGGGTCCTCCCGGTCGGGCTGGAGCTCCGTGGAGCCCCGGGGGAGCGGGGAGTCTCTCTGGACCCAGGCCGAAGACGGAGCACCGACAGCGGGCTGACCCCGCCTAGGTGACCCGCTCGGAGGTCTGGAGCTCCGGCGGATGTCTCCCCACACACATTTACACACACCATCCGACCGATCAAGCACTTGTGGCCTGCCATGGAGGGCTCCCGCCGGCCCCGGATGCTCTGGCAACCGGCGCTTCGGTGGAGGGTTCCTCCAGCCTTGCGGGCTCGACTCTAGACGCGCGCAGGTGTAGGTCTGGAGCTCCGTGGAGAACCGGTTATCCTATCCGGTTTTGTCAATTCATCCAAGGAAGGCCTGAAGGAGCGCGGACAGTGAAGCAGCAGTGTGTAACAGGAGCGAGGCAGCAGCCGGAGTATGCCCGGAAGCCGGTCGCATACCCCCCCCACAGAACGAAGCGTTTACTTGGCCCTCTCGCTGCTTCTCTGTGCGCCATGCCACCGGGCCACCTAGATCCCTCCGCCCCCTTCTCTGGAGCGGGGCGGGGGGGGTTCGAGGATGGGACCCGGTGGCGTGCTAGTCTGAGGGACCCCTGGGGGTCTGTGGTGCGAACATGTAATGCGGCAAAGAAGGGAGAGAGTTCAGCCAGGTTTAACGTTTTTATTGTGGCCGTGTTTCACTGTGGGCATTCCCTGGCTCTGTCAAACTTTTGCCTCAGTGCTGCCAGCTGCCTGGCGTTCATATGGAGGGCGTAGAATCTGTCTGCGGTGGATGTGTCGTGACACATCAGCCTGGCCATCTCCTTCCTCACCTCGCTGGTCTGACTGTCTCTGGCCTGGGGGGGGGGAGTGCAGGAGAAGGGTTAGGTTTCCAGGTGATGGATCATGGTGGTTTTGAATGTTGATCCACTCACCATCGTTGCAACGGCGGTTCTCAGGTCTGTTAGGGACGGGCTGCCTGGCATCCCCAGCTCCCGCCAAGCAGATCTGGTGAACTTGTTCAGCTTCTCAATCATCCGTCCGTTGGTGTTGAAGAACACCAGGTCGCATGTCGGCTGGAGCCTGGCTCGTATCTGCATCCAGGCCTCCAGCCACCCGAATTCCTCCGCTGTGAGAAAAACCTGCGCGTGCCCGAAGGCACGGTTGGTTTTGTGGTGTTGTATCTGCAAGAGAGGAGAGGGAGAGATCCGGTAAGGGAACGCAAACTTTGACCGGGTGTGTGTGTGTGATACACTCACGTTGAGCACATATCCAGGGTCACCCGGATTGAACTCCCGCTTCGCCTCATCCATCTCCTCCACCTTGAGATGTGTCATGACGCCGGCTCTGTGGCCGTAGAGACACGTAATCAAGAGGGAGAAGGCCCCGATAAACAGATGTCGTTGAGTAGCGTCGCAGCTCTTCTCGGAAAGCGATCGCAATAGCCCTGGTATGAGCTCCTTCGTCGCAGACACACATCTGCGGAGAACCCCCGGTGTTACAGCGCGGGTTACCTTCTGGTGCTTAACATGCAGTTGACGCAGGACTACCCCGGCAGAAATCTTGTGTGTTGCGGCCCTAATGGCTCTGGAGAGCGCGATGAGCTGGGTCGCTCCCAGGGCCGAATCTGCGGGCGGGGTCTCGGTGAAGTACGTGACAAACTGACTCGTGTTTGTCAGGTACACCTTAACCGTGGTGATGGCTCTACCCTCCCGCAGCAATCTGCATGGCCACTCCACGGCCCGCACCGGGTCGTGGAGAAAGAGCCATGAGCTCAATTCAGTCTTGCCGCCCGCCATGTGTGTCAGGAAAGCCTGCACACGGCCAACCTTTGAAACCGTGTTCTCTTTATGCTTTCTGGAGAGTCCGACAGACATGATGAACTCTGCGTACTCGTCCAGGTAGCACCCGATCGTCTCCGGTAAGGTAACGGACGTTCCACCCACCGGTCTGTCGGCTGTCCGGTGCGTCTCCTCCCTCAAATCCGCCGCAGCCGCTCCCGTTGGTTGACCGTCTGGCAGCGACCTCTCCGGAGAACTGTCGCTGCTGCTGCTGCTGATGGTGATGGTCCGGTTCGGTTGACCACACGGAAGCGACCAAGTGGGTGACGAGGGGGGGTCGTCCTCGGGCACGGCAGGCCAGCTGGGTGCCGTGCGCAGAGCCTCGATGAAACCGGCCGGCGCAGGGAGGCCGTCGCCGTTCTGTGGAGGCGCGTCCTGTCTCGGGGGACAGCTGCCACCCGCAGCTGCCCTCCAGCTTGGCGCGTCTCTGTCGCTCGGCGGAGAGGAGCCCTGGGCCTCGATGTGTCGGGGGGGAGGCGCAGGGAGGCCGCCGCGGTCGCGGTGCCCGTTCGGTCGTCCCGGCGGACAGCTTCCACCCGGAGCTGCCCGTCGTGGCCGGCCGTCGGTCCCGGGCTGCGTAGAGGAGCCCTGCGCTTTGTCCGCCGTCGCCCGCCAAGGCATGACCAGCAGCGTTGGAGGGGCTGCTGGTGCAGGTCGCCAGGGAAGCGGGATAGGTGTCCGTCCCGCGATGCTCGGCCCAGGTGACGCCGGTGTAGTGCCAGGCACGCCTTCCCTTCGGACTTCCGTGTCCGCCCTGCGCCCCACGTCCACCGCCGCGGCCGTGTGGTCTGGGTGTGCGGAGGAGGTAGGCTGACCGCGCCCCTCGCAGCGTGGCCCGCTCTCCTCCCCTTCGTCACTCAGATCCAGCTCGGTCGCGAGCGGTGGTGTGGGGTTGGAAGCCCTGAGGCGACGTACCTGCTCCACGAACCGGCGCCACTGAAGCCGCTTGAGCATCCGGGCCTTCCTCCGCCTGCTCAGGTCTCGATGGGCGTTCTGGAGGTGTTCAGCGACCCGGGGCCCGTGGTACTGACAGCCGTCGATGCAGCACGCCATCCCGTTCACCGAAAAACGACCGCTAGCAAAGGCTAGCAGGAGTTTGCGCTCCTTCCCATTCCGGACGTGGTGAACGTTGTCCAAGTGCTCCCTCAGCCTGTATCCAGCATACCTGCACACAGGGCAGGTGCTTTTGTATTTCGCTCCAGTCATCTCTCGGCAATGATCCGATAGCAAATGAGCGAATTTGGGCTAACCCTCCTCCCTAAATATGGCCGCCGGGGCGGAAGGGGTGGTCCTCCCTAATTGACGACTTTAGCTATGTAACATCCGGAGGACCCAAGACCCACCCCCGATGTCGAACTAACCCGCCCCCCCCTCCCCGTTATCGGGGCCCGTTCAAGGGTCCCGTTCAAGGGTCCCGTTCAAGGGTCCCGTTCAAGGGTCCCGTTCAAGGGTCCCGTTCTCCGGCCTGGAGAGCCGGACGCGTTTCCCAGCCCCGATTCCCAACCTGGTTTTACATAGACAAACCTCCCGAAAAACAACCCCGACCCCCAGGCGCGATCGGGGCCTTTGCTCCGGACTCCGGTTTTTCTAGTTAGGACTCTAGTGGAGGGTTAGAGTTAGATGGTACCAATACAGGGGCGTAATCGCCCCCACCATCCAACCCCCTCTTCCTACACACACCGAGCCCTGCCTTACCAGGGGCACGACCCTCCAGGGCCTGCGTGCTGGAGGGGTGTAGTCCGAGGAGGGGTGCTTAAGTGTGGGTGCGCAGGTGGGTGTGGAGAGCGTGGTTCTCCCTGGGTGTCGGGTGCCTCTTGTTCCAGGCCCGGCTCCCGGTCTGTACCTCCAGCTCCCGTTCTACGGGCTGGAACCCCGGGCTGTACGTCCAGCTCCCGTTCTACGGGCTGGAACCCCGGGCTGTACGTCCAGCTCCCGTTCTACGGGCTGGACATCCAGGCTGGAACCCCAACCCTCTAAACTCTAAGTGTCCCTGCCTTACCAGGGGCACGACCCTCCAGGGCCTGCGTGCTGGAGGGGTGTAGTCCGAGGAGGGGTGCTTAAGTGTGGGTGCGCAGGTGGGTGTGGAGAGCGTGGTTCTCCCTGGGTGTCGGGTGCCTCTTGTTCCAGGCCCGGCTCCTGGTCTGTACCCCGGACTTTGAGACCCCCTGGAGACCCAACCATAAGAGCCAGGGGTCTCCAACTCGGTGGGCCGGTCCGGGGCCTTCCCCCGGACCGTGTGCCACCGTTGGTCCGGGCCCCCCGCCCCCCAGGGCCGGGATCCAGGCCCTAGGGGGCCCCAGACTTTGAGACCCCCTGGAGACCCAACCATAAGAGCCAGGGGTCTCCAACTCGGTGGGCCGGTCCGGGGCCTTCCCCCGGACCGTGTGCCACCGTTGGTCCGGGCCCCCCGCCCCCCAGGGCCGGGATCCAGGCCCTAGGGGGCCCCAGACTTTGAGACCCCCTGGAGACCCAACCATAAGAGCCAGGGGTCTCCAACTCGGTGGGCCGGTCCGGGGCCTTCCCCCGGACCGTGTGCCACCGTTGGTCCGGGCCCCCCGCCCCCCAGGGCCGGGATCCAGGCCCTAGGGGGCCCCAGACTTTGAGCCCCCCTGGAGACCCGAC
Source organism: Poecilia mexicana (assembly GCF_051168715.1). Lineage (NCBI taxonomy): Eukaryota > Metazoa > Chordata > Actinopteri > Cyprinodontiformes > Poeciliidae > Poecilia > Poecilia mexicana. The sequence continues at coordinate 26,744,750 of NW_028263388.1, forward strand.
CTACCCTGGAGATCGGGGCCCCCAATACGTGCATGCCGCAT
>NW_028263388.1:26757290-26764790 GCF_051168715.1 Poecilia mexicana
CTGGAGGTCAAGGCCTGCAGCTCCAGGCCTGGTTCTCTTCCTGGAGGTCAAGGCCTTTAGCTCCAGGCCTGGTTCTCTGCCTGGAGGTCAGGGCCTGCAGCTCCAGGCCTGGTTCTCTGCCTGGAGGTCAAGGCCTGCAGCTCCAGGCCTGGTTCTCTGCCTGGAGGTCAGGGCCTGCAGCTCCAGGCCTGGTTCTCTGCCTGGAGGTCAAGGCCTTTAGCTCCAGGCCTGGTTCTCTGCCTGGAGGTCAAGGCCTTTAGCTCCAGGCCTGGTTCTCTTCCTGGAGGTCAAGGCCTTTAGCTCCAGGCCTGGTTCTCTTCCTGGAGGTCAGGGCCTGCAGCTCCAGGCCTGGTTCTCTGCCTGGAGGTCAAGGCCTTTAGCTCCAGGCCTGGTTCTCTTCCTGGAGGTCAAGGCCTTTAGCTCCAGGCCTGGTTCTCTTCCTGGAGGTCAAGGCCTTTAGCTCCAGGCCTGGTTCTCTTCCTGGAGGTCAAGGCCTGCAGCTCCAGGCCTGGTTCTCTGCCTGGAGGTCAGGGCCTGCAGCTCCAGGCCTGGTTCTCTGCCTGGAGGTCAAGGCCTGCAGCTCCAGGCCTGGTTCTCTGCCTGGAGGTCAAGGCCTGCAGCTCCAGGCCTGGTTCTCTGCCTGGAGGTCAAGGCCTTTAGCTCCAGGCCTGGTTCTCTGCCTGGAGGTCAAGGCCTTTAGCTCCAGGCCTGGTTCTCTGCCTGGAGGTCAAGGCCTGCAGCTCCAGGCCTGGTTCTCTGCCTGGAGGTCAGGGCCTGCAGCTCCAGGCCTGGTTCTCTGCCTGGAGGTCAAGGCCTTTAGCTCCAGGCCTGGTTCTCTTCCTGGAGGTCAAGGCCTTTAGCTCCAGGCCTGGTTCTCTTCCTGGAGGTCAGGGCCTGCAGCTCCAGGCCTGGTTCTCTGCCTGGAGGTCAAGGCCTTTAGCTCCAGGCCTGGTTCTCTTCCTGGAGGTCAAGGCCTTTAGCTCCAGGCCTGGTTCTCTTCCTGGAGGTCAAGGCCTGCAGCTCCAGGCCTGGTTCTCTGCCTGGAGGTCAGGGCCTTTAGCTCCAGGCCTGGTTCTCTTCCTGGAGGTCAGGGCCTGCAGCTCCAGGCCTGGTTCTCTGCCTGGAGGTCAAGGCCTTTAGCTCCAGGCCTGGTTCTCTGCCTGGAGGTCAGGGCCTGCAGCTCCAGGCCTGGTTCTCTTCCTGGAGGTCAAGGCCTGCAGCTCCAGGCCTGGTTCTCTGCCTGGAGGTCAGGGCCTGCAGCTCCAGGCCTGGTTCTCTTCCTGGAGGTCAAGGCCTTTAGCTCCAGGCCTGGTTCTCTGCCTGGAGGTCAGGGCCTGCAGCTCCAGGCCTGGTTCTCTTCCTGGAGGTCAAGGCCTTTAGCTCCAGGCCTGGTTCTCTTCCTGGAGGTCAGGGCCTGCAGCTCCAGGCCTGGTTCTCTGCCTGGAGGTCAAGGCCTTTAGCTCCAGGCCTGGTTCTCTGCCTGGAGGTCAGGGCCTGCAGCTCCAGGCCTGGTTCTCTTCCTGGAGGTCAAGGCCTGCAGCTCCAGGCCTGGTCCTCTGCCTGGAGGTCAGGGCCTGCAGCTCCATGCCTGGTTCTCTGCCTGGAGGTCAGGGCCTGCAGCTCCATGCCTGGTCCTCTGCCTGGAGGTCAGGGCCTGCAGCTCCATGCCTGGTCCTCTGCCTGGAGCTCCATGCCCTGTCCCCTGCATGTGTGTGCGGTCCTGGAGCTCCATGCACGGCCCCCTGCATGTGTGTGCGGGCCTGGAGCTCCATGCACGGCCCCCTGCATGTGTGTGCGGGCCTGGAGCTCCATGCACGGCCCCCTGCATGTGTGTGCGGGCCTGGAGCTCCATGCACGGCCCCCTGCATGTGTGTGCGGGCCTGGAGCTCCATGCACGGCCCCCTGCATGTGTGTGCGGGCCTGGAGCTCCATGCACGGCCCCCTGCATGTGTGTGCGGGCCTGGAGCTCCATGCACGGCCCCCTGCATGTGTGTGCGGTCCTGGAGCTCCATGCACGGCCCCCTGCATGTGTGTGCGGTCCTGGAGCTCCATGCACGGCCCCCTGGATGTGTGTGCGGGCCTGGAGCTCCATGCACGGCCCCCTGGATGTGTGTGCGGGCCTGGAGCTCCATGCACGGCCCCCTGCATGTGTGTGCGGGCCTGGAGCTCCATGCACGGCCCCCTGCATGTGTGTGCGGGCCTGGAGCTCCATGCACGGCCCCCTGCATGTGTGTGCGGGCCTGGAGCTCCATGCACGGCCCCCTGCATGTGTGTGCGGTCCTGGAGCTCCATGCACGGCCCCCTGCATGTGTGTGCGGGCCTGGAGCTCCATGCACGGCCCCCTGCATGTGTGTGCGGTCCTGGAGCTCCATGCACGGCCCCCTGCATGTGTGTGCGGGCCTGGAGCTCTACCTGAGGGTGAGATCTGGAAATGAGCAACACATGTGATGCGAAATCGGTCAAAAATGCATTTTATCCGGTAAAACCGGGTATGGTTCGAATCTCCAGAGTCCCGGGAACAGCCTGGTGAAGTCCGCATGCTTCTATCTTTAAAAATGAGGGAGATATGGGCTTTTGAAAAAGTAGTAATGCCGAGGGATTTAGGGACCTTACAATGAAAATCACTGCCGGAACGATATCAGGAGAGAGTCAAAAGAGAGGGCCCTGTTCGCAAATTTTCAAAGTGTTTCAACACTCAGACATATTTTCGTGATCCTTGATGCCTTGGGAGTCCATCCAAGGGGGTGTCAGCCCTCTTTTCTCCCATTTTCGGCCGTTTTTAAGCGCTTTTTCGGCAAAAAGTCGCACCTTGTCCTGGAGAACCGGGGCTTTCACGCAGCGGGTTCCTTTTCGGCAGGTGAGTCCCCACGGTCCCTCTGATGGGTCCTGGGGTCCTCCCGGTCGGGCTGGAGCTCCGTGGAGCCCCGGGGGAGCGGGGAGTCTCTCTGGACCCAGGCCGAAGACGGAGCACCGACAGCGGGCTGACCCCGCCTAGGTGACCCGCTCGGAGGTCTGGAGCTCCGGCGGATGTCTCCCCACACACATTTACACACACCATCCGACCGATCAAGCACTTGTGGCCTGCCATGGAGGGCTCCCGCCGGCCCCGGATGCTCTGGCAACCGGCGCTTCGGTGGAGGGTTCCTCCAGCCTTGCGGGCTCGACTCTAGACGCGCGCAGGTGTAGGTCTGGAGCTCCGTGGAGAACCGGTTATCCTATCCGGTTTTGTCAATTCATCCAAGGAAGGCCTGAAGGAGCGCGGACAGTGAAGCAGCAGTGTGTAACAGGAGCGAGGCAGCAGCCGGAGTATGCCCGGAAGCCGGTCGCATACCCCCCCCACAGAACGAAGCGTTTACTTGGCCCTCTCGCTGCTTCTCTGTGCGCCATGCCACCGGGCCACCTAGATCCCTCCGCCCCCTTCTCTGGAGCGGGGCGGGGGGGGTTCGAGGATGGGACCCGGTGGCGTGCTAGTCTGAGGGACCCCTGGGGGTCTGTGGTGCGAACATGTAATGCGGCAAAGAAGGGAGAGAGTTCAGCCAGGTTTAACGTTTTTATTGTGGCCGTGTTTCACTGTGGGCATTCCCTGGCTCTGTCAAACTTTTGCCTCAGTGCTGCCAGCTGCCTGGCGTTCATATGGAGGGCGTAGAATCTGTCTGCGGTGGATGTGTCGTGACACATCAGCCTGGCCATCTCCTTCCTCACCTCGCTGGTCTGACTGTCTCTGGCCTGGGGGGGGGGAGTGCAGGAGAAGGGTTAGGTTTCCAGGTGATGGATCATGGTGGTTTTGAATGTTGATCCACTCACCATCGTTGCAACGGCGGTTCTCAGGTCTGTTAGGGACGGGCTGCCTGGCATCCCCAGCTCCCGCCAAGCAGATCTGGTGAACTTGTTCAGCTTCTCAATCATCCGTCCGTTGGTGTTGAAGAACACCAGGTCGCATGTCGGCTGGAGCCTGGCTCGTATCTGCATCCAGGCCTCCAGCCACCCGAATTCCTCCGCTGTGAGAAAAACCTGCGCGTGCCCGAAGGCACGGTTGGTTTTGTGGTGTTGTATCTGCAAGAGAGGAGAGGGAGAGATCCGGTAAGGGAACGCAAACTTTGACCGGGTGTGTGTGTGTGATACACTCACGTTGAGCACATATCCAGGGTCACCCGGATTGAACTCCCGCTTCGCCTCATCCATCTCCTCCACCTTGAGATGTGTCATGACGCCGGCTCTGTGGCCGTAGAGACACGTAATCAAGAGGGAGAAGGCCCCGATAAACAGATGTCGTTGAGTAGCGTCGCAGCTCTTCTCGGAAAGCGATCGCAATAGCCCTGGTATGAGCTCCTTCGTCGCAGACACACATCTGCGGAGAACCCCCGGTGTTACAGCGCGGGTTACCTTCTGGTGCTTAACATGCAGTTGACGCAGGACTACCCCGGCAGAAATCTTGTGTGTTGCGGCCCTAATGGCTCTGGAGAGCGCGATGAGCTGGGTCGCTCCCAGGGCCGAATCTGCGGGCGGGGTCTCGGTGAAGTACGTGACAAACTGACTCGTGTTTGTCAGGTACACCTTAACCGTGGTGATGGCTCTACCCTCCCGCAGCAATCTGCATGGCCACTCCACGGCCCGCACCGGGTCGTGGAGAAAGAGCCATGAGCTCAATTCAGTCTTGCCGCCCGCCATGTGTGTCAGGAAAGCCTGCACACGGCCAACCTTTGAAACCGTGTTCTCTTTATGCTTTCTGGAGAGTCCGACAGACATGATGAACTCTGCGTACTCGTCCAGGTAGCACCCGATCGTCTCCGGTAAGGTAACGGACGTTCCACCCACCGGTCTGTCGGCTGTCCGGTGCGTCTCCTCCCTCAAATCCGCCGCAGCCGCTCCCGTTGGTTGACCGTCTGGCAGCGACCTCTCCGGAGAACTGTCGCTGCTGCTGCTGCTGATGGTGATGGTCCGGTTCGGTTGACCACACGGAAGCGACCAAGTGGGTGACGAGGGGGGGTCGTCCTCGGGCACGGCAGGCCAGCTGGGTGCCGTGCGCAGAGCCTCGATGAAACCGGCCGGCGCAGGGAGGCCGTCGCCGTTCTGTGGAGGCGCGTCCTGTCTCGGGGGACAGCTGCCACCCGCAGCTGCCCTCCAGCTTGGCGCGTCTCTGTCGCTCGGCGGAGAGGAGCCCTGGGCCTCGATGTGTCGGGGGGGAGGCGCAGGGAGGCCGCCGCGGTCGCGGTGCCCGTTCGGTCGTCCCGGCGGACAGCTTCCACCCGGAGCTGCCCGTCGTGGCCGGCCGTCGGTCCCGGGCTGCGTAGAGGAGCCCTGCGCTTTGTCCGCCGTCGCCCGCCAAGGCATGACCAGCAGCGTTGGAGGGGCTGCTGGTGCAGGTCGCCAGGGAAGCGGGATAGGTGTCCGTCCCGCGATGCTCGGCCCAGGTGACGCCGGTGTAGTGCCAGGCACGCCTTCCCTTCGGACTTCCGTGTCCGCCCTGCGCCCCACGTCCACCGCCGCGGCCGTGTGGTCTGGGTGTGCGGAGGAGGTAGGCTGACCGCGCCCCTCGCAGCGTGGCCCGCTCTCCTCCCCTTCGTCACTCAGATCCAGCTCGGTCGCGAGCGGTGGTGTGGGGTTGGAAGCCCTGAGGCGACGTACCTGCTCCACGAACCGGCGCCACTGAAGCCGCTTGAGCATCCGGGCCTTCCTCCGCCTGCTCAGGTCTCGATGGGCGTTCTGGAGGTGTTCAGCGACCCGGGGCCCGTGGTACTGACAGCCGTCGATGCAGCACGCCATCCCGTTCACCGAAAAACGACCGCTAGCAAAGGCTAGCAGGAGTTTGCGCTCCTTCCCATTCCGGACGTGGTGAACGTTGTCCAAGTGCTCCCTCAGCCTGTATCCAGCATACCTGCACACAGGGCAGGTGCTTTTGTATTTCGCTCCAGTCATCTCTCGGCAATGATCCGATAGCAAATGAGCGAATTTGGGCTAACCCTCCTCCCTAAATATGGCCGCCGGGGCGGAAGGGGTGGTCCTCCCTAATTGACGACTTTAGCTATGTAACATCCGGAGGACCCAAGACCCACCCCCGATGTCGAACTAACCCGCCCCCCCCTCCCCGTTATCGGGGCCCGTTCAAGGGTCCCGTTCAAGGGTCCCGTTCAAGGGTCCCGTTCAAGGGTCCCGTTCAAGGGTCCCGTTCTCCGGCCTGGAGAGCCGGACGCGTTTCCCAGCCCCGATTCCCAACCTGGTTTTACATAGACAAACCTCCCGAAAAACAACCCCGACCCCCAGGCGCGATCGGGGCCTTTGCTCCGGACTCCGGTTTTTCTAGTTAGGACTCTAGTGGAGGGTTAGAGTTAGATGGTACCAATACAGGGGCGTAATCGCCCCCACCATCCAACCCCCTCTTCCTACACACACCGAGCCCTGCCTTACCAGGGGCACGACCCTCCAGGGCCTGCGTGCTGGAGGGGTGTAGTCCGAGGAGGGGTGCTTAAGTGTGGGTGCGCAGGTGGGTGTGGAGAGCGTGGTTCTCCCTGGGTGTCGGGTGCCTCTTGTTCCAGGCCCGGCTCCCGGTCTGTACCTCCAGCTCCCGTTCTACGGGCTGGAACCCCGGGCTGTACGTCCAGCTCCCGTTCTACGGGCTGGAACCCCGGGCTGTACGTCCAGCTCCCGTTCTACGGGCTGGACATCCAGGCTGGAACCCCAACCCTCTAAACTCTAAGTGTCCCTGCCTTACCAGGGGCACGACCCTCCAGGGCCTGCGTGCTGGAGGGGTGTAGTCCGAGGAGGGGTGCTTAAGTGTGGGTGCGCAGGTGGGTGTGGAGAGCGTGGTTCTCCCTGGGTGTCGGGTGCCTCTTGTTCCAGGCCCGGCTCCTGGTCTGTACCCCGGACTTTGAGACCCCCTGGAGACCCAACCATAAGAGCCAGGGGTCTCCAACTCGGTGGGCCGGTCCGGGGCCTTCCCCCGGACCGTGTGCCACCGTTGGTCCGGGCCCCCCGCCCCCCAGGGCCGGGATCCAGGCCCTAGGGGGCCCCAGACTTTGAGACCCCCTGGAGACCCAACCATAAGAGCCAGGGGTCTCCAACTCGGTGGGCCGGTCCGGGGCCTTCCCCCGGACCGTGTGCCACCGTTGGTCCGGGCCCCCCGCCCCCCAGGGCCGGGATCCAGGCCCTAGGGGGCCCCAGACTTTGAGACCCCCTGGAGACCCAACCATAAGAGCCAGGGGTCTCCAACTCGGTGGGCCGGTCCGGGGCCTTCCCCCGGACCGTGTGCCACCGTTGGTCCGGGCCCCCCGCCCCCCAGGGCCGGGATCCAGGCCCTAGGGGGCCCCAGACTTTGAGCCCCCCTGGAGACCCGACCTACCCTGGAGATCGGGGCCCCCAATACGTGCATGCCGCATACCGTATTAAAGCTCCGGGCCTCCTGAACACGGTGGTGGTCTTGGTTCGTCTCTAGGACGTGCCCCCGAATTACTACGAATTTGTAACCGATTAGCGTCAAACCGGGCCGGCTTTGCCCCGCGATAA